>NW_026851317.1:0-236627 GCF_030913485.1 Colletotrichum godetiae | reverse complement strand
GCACCCAACTCGCTGATAAGAGAGAGATTGTGGCCGTCTGCCCAGCCTGCGATGTCATCTCCCCGGTTCCCGTTCCTCGTCCCGGGCTCCCAAGAGTAGTGATGCGCGTTGAAGTCACCCGCGATCAAAGCTCGCTCCGGGGGTTTGAGTTCTAGCAGTATCCCTGTTGTGCGGCTGTGGGGGTCGCGGGGTTGTCTGTACACGTTGACGATAGTCGTCGTTTTGTCGACCACCAGCCACAGTACGTCTCTCGTGTGGACAGGCCTCTGCTGCTCCACCGTCATCCCTATCCCTTTGCGTGTGTAGGTCAATACTCTTGGTCTGGTTCCTTCGCTGTCCCAGAAGTCGACCGGGACGAAAGAGTCGAAACCCGGGTGCGTGTTCAGTTGCACGTTTCCGTCCTTCCAGCCCGTCCAGGGTTCCTGGACGAGGACCACATCTATCTGAGCCTCCCAGCAGAGCTGCAGGAAAGCCGTGTGCGCCGGGGAGAATCTTTCCGACGTTGCCCCTGCGCAACGCGTAGCATCCGTGGGTCGCCGCTCTCGGCTTACGTCTCCGAGTCGAGTTCGAGGTGGGTGTAGGCATTCGCGACGTTGTAGTTTGGCTTCTGTGCTGCCCGTTGGCTCCTGCTTGGCATGGGTAGCACGGACGGTCGATGGAGGTGTTGTCGGGGGAGTCTTCGCCTTCGCCTTCGTCCGCCTCGTCTTCATCCATGCTGCTGCTGTCAGTGCTTCCGTCACCGAGGCAAACGATCGAGCTTGCGGAGGGCGTTCTCGTGCGCGCGCGCTTGGCGCCGGGTTGCTGGTTCTGGCTGGTGGAGGTAGGGACGCCTGCCGCCTCCTGGCTACTGTCGGATCGAGTAGCCTTGTACAGAGTGTCCGATGCTTTCTGGCCGGCCTTCCGGATCCGAGCCCGCTCCTTTCGACCGGGAAGGGAGACGACGCCGTTTACGGCCGAGGGCCTCGCTGGGCAGTCTGTGTGGCTGGCTTGGAAGGGGCCGCAGCAGTTGGCACATTGGGGCCTGGCCATGCAGGGTCCCGTTTCGTGTGAATCGGAAGGTCTTCCGCAGTTGCTGCAGATCGGTCGTCGTCCGCAGAACCGGTTGGAGTGGTAGCCCTGGCAGCCGGGGTCGTGTCGGATGAGCGTCCTTCGTTTCTTGACGGGCAGAGATCTGCCGCTTTGGTTGAAGAGCCTGAAGGGCGTGACCTCTGATGTGAATGATATGAGCCAAGATATTTCGTTCGTGACTGGGTTGGGCCCAAGGCGGGACGGTCGAGCAAGGACAGGCTTCTGTCCTGTCTGTGCGAAGACCTCATCTTCAACGAGTGTGGCTGGGTCCAGGACGTCCCCGCCAATGCTGTGTAGTTTTGTTGGGCATCGCGGCACAACGTAAGTGTACCACTTGATAGGCGTCTCGACCTGGTGGGCGCCGAGGCATTCCGCCAGCTTTGCCTTACTTGCAAGTAGTCTTTCCTGTATTTGCTTGTTTCGCGGCTTCAGAGAGTAACCTGTGCTGATATGGTAGACGTGGGGAAGGTCCGCTAGCCCCAGGCCAACGGCCTTACAGACGATCTGTCGTACGGCGAACGGTGCGATCTTCCGAGCGGCCGCTAAGCTTTCTTCCGGGACGCGGGCAAAGATGCGGAGGTCCTCCTTCGGCTGCGCCTGCGGCTGATCCTCGGCGGGGAGTGTGGCCTTCGGGCGGGCAGAGCTCTGGCAGCTCTGGCCGCTCCGGGTCGCCGCAGTGGTGTTGCCCGCCATCGGTGCGACGACAGCCGCCCAACTCCGGGCCGCTATTGGGCTTGTCTCGTGATTGATCAGTCTCTTGAGGGTTTGAATGACATAGGCAGTGGCTTCTTTCGCGATCTGCTTTCTAGAACCGTCAAAGCTGGCGACAACGCTGTCGACGGACCGTGCAATGGTCAGAAAGACGTCTTTCCGTGCCTCGTACTGTCTAGCTTCTTCTGCAAGGGCTGTCAAGACGGACCCTGTGGCAGATCCGCTCGGAGCAGATGCGGTAGAGGCTGCGGGCCCCTCGGCCGAGGTAGGGGCGTCGGTGGTGGCATCAAGCTGGCTTCCCGTTAGGCTGGGCCGGGTCGGCTGTGCCTCGGCGTCGCGGCGTCGCTTAGCTCTTGAGGTGGGGTTCGGCTCCGGAGGTGTCCCGGAGCCTGGTTCGGGGTCGGCTTGGTCGGCCGACATCAGTCCGGTGCCCGACGGCGGCTGTGAGGCCATCGCGGATGCGGGCTCCGGCAAGGGGAGGTGAAGAGTTTTCGGCTGTTAGTAATTTGGTGGTAGGCTCACTCATTCACTAACAGCAGATGCCAAGAAAAATTAGGCGAGAGGGAAGTTGATGCCATTTATATTGTTTGCCACGGTCTGCTCAAAGTTTGCTGATGCGGGGCACAGAATACCAATATTCAAACGACCAGGCAAGGAGTACCACACTGAAGCAGTCCTCAGGTTGCAAGCGCTAACTGCTTCTGTGTAGTGGGAAAATGACCGTCTCAGTAAGTGAGGCACTCATGATAAGCGCGTCAAACACTACAAAGAACAAAAGCGTTTCGTGATTATCTAGAGCTCACGGTGCTAATGAAGTAGATTTTCAACACCTCATCTGGAGTCTCACGCTTGAAGGTAACTTGGCGGTTTGTCCAGCTCATCGAACAGCGAAGCGTGTCCTGGACATGGGCACTGGGACCGGCGTATGGGCGATAGCTTTTGGTTGGTTGCCGTCCCTCTCACTTTGTTCGAATATTGTCCCGGTTAACAGATGTCAAAGCGAACGAATTTAAAGATGCAGAGGTTTGTTACTAGCATCCAGTTACTCTTGATACACTTTGACTAAGTTCAGGTCAGGTCATCGGTGTTGACTTCAGTCCTATTCAACCTTCGTGGTACGACTTTCTGTCGTTTTGTTTATCGATCTCTATAACTAGCTCTGATGGATGAAATAGGGCTCCACATAATTGCACATTTGAGATTGACGATCTCGAAAAACCCTGGGCCTGGCACGAGCCATTCAACTTCATCTTCTGCCGTACCATGGAAGGATCGTTTGCTGATCCACAGCTGATCATCCAAGAGATATACGAGTAAGACTTCTTGAGCTATTTAGCAGAACGTCGGAGTTTGGACAGTGCGTTGAGGTCATTGATAGCAATCTGACACCAGGGGGTTGGTTCGAAGCCGGGGGGTTTGTCCTTCCTATGGGCTGCGATGACGGCAGCGTTCCCGAGGAATCGGCCCTGCGGAGATGGCACGACCTAATGGCACAGGCAGGTGAGCAGTGTGGACGCTCAATTGAGAGCCCATCAAAATATACCAAAGCCATCGAGGACGCCGGGTTTGTGGACATTGTTACCCATAAATTTGTCTGGCCCTTGAATACGTGGCCCAAGGACAAGAGATTCAAAGAGATTGGAAGATGGATGGTTCTCAACCTCGACATGGGCATTGAGGCACTGACTTTGGGTCTTCTTACGCGCGTCATGGGCTGGACAGAAGAAGAAGTCTTACGTTTATGCGACGACGTTCGGAAAGACTTGTCAAAGACGTGGTACCACGCATACTGGAATGTGTAAGTTCTCCATTGTTTCGGGATTTAGGAGCACCTATGACATTGCATAGTCGATTCTAACCTATCTTTAGGCACGTTGTTTATGCTCGGAAACCATTGCAGACCGAGTGCGACCCAGAGAGCCAGAGGGAGGCAGGTCCTTGTCCTCGGTCTGAACCACCCGGGCCAGCCAAATCACCTGAACCACTGAAATTACCTCAACCACCCAAATCATCTGGATCACCTACGCATGAATCGCCCAAGTCATCGGGGTCATCCGATTCGCCTCCCAGAAAACGGAAGAGGGGTTGTGAGGCGCTTTCAGATCCGTGATATATCATTTAATTGCATTGGAATTATCAATACTTGTCAATAGTGTCTCGAATACTGCATGGCACCAAAGATTCTACAATAAACAAAGGCAAGCTTTAGTTCTTGTTTTGCAAGCTGTGATGCGCAAAGCATTGAAAGCAGGGCACACTTTCTCGACATAACTTCATTGTTTTTCCAAAGTTGCACCTCGAAATCAGCTTCCAAGTGTACCCCATCAACTGCTACCTTAGATAGCGTCATTATACCCATCTTCAGTCTTTCTCTAGTCGTTTTATTTTCCTTATATCCGCTTATGAACAATCTCTAAATAGATTAAACTAGAAGAACGACTAGAGACGGATATAATGACGCTATCCAGCAGTCAATAGGATAAACACATTGATTTTCATATTGACTGCTGAACTCCATGATATAATTTAGTTTGGGAGCAGTCTCTGAGTGCCCCATTTAGATGTTAAAATACCTATCTCAGACACCATTAGCGATACTCTGTCCTAACATTCATTATGGAGCTAGACTCGATGCAACTTAAATTTGGCATCCTCATCGCTAAGCTTTCCTCGACACCAAGAAGACAACTTGGAAGGGGAATACTCCGCACGGACCACCTTATCAGCCTATATTAACCCTAGTTTTGCCTCGCCTGCCAACCAACTATCACTGGATGTCAACATCCACCAATCCCCGATAGTCTAGTGGTGAGGATATCTGCTTGTCATTCTCAATTCCCCATCAAGGAGTTATGTTTTGCGTTTCTGGCAGAAGAGGCATAGCATTAGACACTTTATGGTCTGAATATCGTGTGTAACCCATTTCGGGAGGCTCCTGTCCGAATCTCCGGAGGGGTGCACCGAGAGCTGGAATACATGGAAGGAGGGATGAATGGCCTCTTGCTAGGACATTGTTCACATGTTTGCACTACTTCTCACTAGCTATCGCATGTCGAAAGTGCGACGAAATCACATTCCGAGATGTATCACGGAGTAGAGAGGTACGATTGAGAAAATACGTGTCGTTGAATTACGCAAGATGCTAAGCTGCTGACCACGAGGATATTCGTAAGTCGGGAGTAGGAGAGTTGGTGCGTATCCCACCGGAACCGAGGTCGAACAGAGTCAACAAGCCAAGCTCCCGCGGTCCCCATCATCAGCTGAAAAGATGAGATCGTTTCTTTGCCCGTGCCTACCAATTTTCTACATGAAATGACTTGGCGCAAAGAGACAGGATGCACGAGCGTTTCCCGCTACCCTTGGTTAGAATAAGGTAGTATGGTCTGGAAGACGCGGGGCTCGAGCTGTCGAGAATACATGTACTATAAGCTTGTTCCTGGTGTGAGAAGGGACCATGCGTTTGCCTCCTGCAGTCATCCACAGGTTCAGTTAGGCTTCGCCGACCGGGGAGCTTGGCGCGCCAGCACGATATGGTTGGTCGTTTCGACTTCCTCGAATTTCGCTCCGAAGCGGATAAGTGTGATGGCAGCACACGTGCAGGCTTTGACAAGCGCTGTCTAAGTCCGCAAATGAGTTGTACGTGATACAAACTGACTCTCATAGTTGTATATACACAACGGCGAGCCGCTCATAATTGATATTGCAATTGGCACATTCATGATTATACGGCGCATGTCTTGCTTGCCAATCCCTCAAATTTTGCCTCAATCGCCAAGACGGAACAAAGGCAACCCCTCCTTTCCTTATAGCGGATCGTGGGCCCGCAGGCTCCAAAAGCCCACCTCGCGTTTGTTCCAGTCTGAGACGCGTCTCCTCGTTAAACCCGCCGTGGCAGAGGAAATGAGATCCAGCAAAAGGAAAATGCGCTGGGTCCCTATGTCCCATGCTCTGCTATCAAGTTGTCAGGATTTTGGTTCACCTTTCATGAAGTCGATCTGAACGACATTGGCAAAACCCCACGTCCGAATGGAAAACAAATCTCTTGCTGCTTTCGTCCGTAGGCTCATCAATCATGCGTCTTCCCAATTTCCCATCCTGCGGCTCCCGCGGGGACTTTTGTCATTTAGGCGGGGGAGAAAGGAAACAAGTGGCGAACCGATCTTCCAGAGGGTGTTGAGATTGCGGCGCGGGCAACCTTTCAAAGGTCATGACATGAACGGCGTCCGGATGGGTGCAAGTGCATTTGTTCAGCTGAGTGGTTTGCTTTGTTGAAATGGGTTGACGCCACGGGCGCCACGCCGCAAAGACGCTGTTAAGAAGTCGGGCGCCATGGAATGGGAAGATTGGAAGCAGCACACTTGAAGTTCGCTTGGAGGATCGCGGGATGGCGCTTGAAGGTTGAAATTGGGTAGGATCCAGGAACCGTTCAGGAACCATTCAGGAACCGGGACTGGTTGTGGGAGAAAGGAGTCCCTGGCGCATCACCGCACACACCCAATCGAAGCCCCTGCCGACTGTCTGGCGCCCAATAGACTGTGAACGAGTGAAGTTGCGACGCAGTCAGCCGTCCGGTTTGGGCCAACAATTCCCCCTTTTTTCCCCTCAAAACACCAACACACAAACCAGACCAAAAAGTGGTGAACCAAGCAGCCACCAGAGGCCGAGCAGCGAAGCCGGGCTAAACTGTGCCGCAAACTGCTTAAATGCTTTCGCTTAGGTTGACGCTACGTGAGGCCACTCTAACCTCTCCGAGAAGTACCATCCGTGCCACGGTCCTGTCTTGAGTGACATGCCCGCCATCGTGAACCGCCCACCTGGCACCGACAGTCCCCTTGCGAGTAAGAGTAACTGACTCTCTGGGCGGCTTGCCAACGCCGAGGCGCGCCGTGGACGATAATACGAACTTGCCTTGGCTCCGTGTCGTTCGATGGAGATTTCACGGCCGAGAGGATCCGGGGTTGACTCCACCCCTTTTGCGGCGCGGGTGCAGCTGATGCCTATGGCCAATTTCCCGCATCCTCGACCTCCCAAAGAGCACATAATGGCCGCGATGCCCCCCTAAACTTGCTACGCACTCTCAGGTTTCCCTTTTGCTTCCTCACCGATCCCAGTCACTCTTTTACCACTATCCGGATCCGAAAAAAACTCCACCAAAATGCGTTTCTTCTCCGTTGCCCTCGCCATTGCGGCCCCTCTGGTTTCCGCCATTGAGTTCACCAGCCCCTCGGCCAACTCCACCGTTGCCAAGGGCAAGAGCTACGAGCTGTCGTGGAACACGGTCGACACTGACCCTTCGACCTTCAGCGTCTTCCTCGTCAACTTTGTCAACTGGCCTCCTTCCTATGTCCTCTTGGCTCAGGACCTCGAGACCGCCGCCGGCTCTGCCTCCATCGACGTTCCCTGCTCCACCCTCAACACTGACGGTTACCAATTGTGAGACACTCTCTTTCTTCTTTGTCCGTTGTGTCTCTGGCTCTTACGCCATTATCACTTCTCTCTTTTCAAGTTGTCTTGACTCTTGAGTCTTGAATTCCCATTTGTACCCCTGAACTGTGCCCCCATTAGCCTGTTCCGGGCAGGGGTCAGATTTTGACGAGTCATGCGCTGCAACGGTCATTTTAAATGAACAGCGGGGTGAACCATTCCAAAACAGAAGAAAAAAACAGGGGGTCAGATAAGATTGAAGCCAAGGGGAGGATGGCTAACCCGAGATCCAAACAGCAACGCCATCAACGGCACCAACGTCTACGTGATCTACGCGCAGACTCCCAAGTTCTCCGTCACCGGATCCGACTGCACCGATCCCACCACGCTGCCCCCGGCTTCGCCCTCCACCTGCGCGCCGCCGAGCACCGTCACTGTCACGGTGAGCAAGACCCTTTCCAAGAACTCCACCGCGACGGCGACGGGCGGTTTCTCGGCGGCCCAGAGCAGCTTCATCACGACCACCGCCGCCGTCCCGGCCACCACTCCCGATGCCCCCGTCTTCCATGGTACTTGTCCTGACACCATTGGCTGGGCCTCAGACTACCATCACCCCGTAACTCTCACCAAGCCCCCTAAGGCCCCCGAGGTCACCGGCGCTCCCTACCCGACCGGCTCCTTCAGCGCCAAGCACGACGAGGAGGTGACTACCATCTACCGTACCACCTACCTGCCTTTGGAGTTGGCCCCGACTGGTGCTTGCAAGTGTTAGAGTACCTGACACGACAAACATCACTGACAAGAACTCTCCACGACTGACACTAACAAACGGCCCTGATGTGAATTTGTGGTCGAAACCGGGAAACGGAAAAACCGGGAGGAAAACCGGGGAGTAAGAGGCTGCAGCTTACGTCGTCTCCTTTGAGGCAAAAACTTTCTTGGACGTTGGTGGTTTGGTGTAATACTTTTTGGGCAGCAGAGAAAGAAATCGAAATGGGGTTGCGAAGTGAAGGCCGATCCTCGATATCACTTCCAACGCCCTCACCTTGAGCCCTCAACTCCGTCGCATCACCCCTACCACGTCTCCTTTTCTTGTTGTGTGTGCGCTTTCACCTCTTAATGTCTAAATGTCTCATGACACCACAAAAAAAGATACCATCAAATCAACTTACATGGCACCACATGACCCAGATCCAGACCCTTGACATGCGCAATTGCAGAAGTCCGGAAACTTGCGAGAGTTGCAAAACAGATAAACACAAGCAACCCCAGCAACGCCAATAATAGCCCGCGCTGCCGCAGCTCCGTGACGCCAAGCCGTGCCGAAATGGTGGAGACGGACCACTTGCGGCGCCGTCCGATGTCACTCAAAACCGATCCCACCTCATGCGCGCCAGCCATAACGTGCGGCCTGTTGGTGTTTGGCGGTGGTCTACCCAATCCTCCAACTTGACGTGCGTTCTAATAGCATCCTTCCCCTGGATGGTGCCTACCCTTTTCGTCCCACTGCCAACAGTAGTGCAGGGTTTCCTCCATACCCGGCAAGTTGGATCGGCGGACAACACGCCTAAAGTTGAAGGCTTTGAAAAAGATTCCCTCGTAGGGCCCAAGCACCCAAGGCGAGTCCCTGTTGCACCAGTAAATAGGGCTTCATGCGGCTCTAGGTCTCTCGATACCACGTTCTACGGCCCGGGTTCACGTCCACGTCACCCTGCAAACACGGGGAGGCAGAACCAGCTAGCCTAGTCCAAAGTAAGCATGTTCTTGTATTGCGGACACTGGGGAAACGCACTTCTGACGACATCCGATTCCATATGTCGTTCCCATATGTCGTTCCTCCCTTGGGTGATATGTGGGACTGTAAGTGCCCGGTTCCCTCTTTTCCTCTTTTCCCCAGACTGTTCATCACTTCATCTCGTCTCTCACTTGGTTCGTGACTGTTGTCGTTCCTCTTGTCTTTTATCATTTTGATAGAACTGAAGCTTGATGCTTCGTGACGTATTCTTTTAATTCCCTTCAATCCATTCTTTGCTGCTGTGCAGCTCAATCTTCGCACTTATAAAACTGTCCTTTTAGTCTTTGATTGATTTGCTCGAGAAAAGATGCGTTTCTCTTCCATGGTTGCCGTCACCCTCTTGGCTCTTGGCGAGACTGGGCTCTGCGATCGCCAAGAAAGGCAGTCAAAGTTGTTCTCTGTAAGTTGTCCTACCTAGGCATCCCACTACTACCCAGAGATCAGATCATGACTTGGAATCGTTCATACTTCTCTTTAATTACCGTCTCTAACATAGCTTGCCACTATAGGGTAGCGTCGCCGGCCGCGCCGCGGTCCTCGTTAGACAAGAAGTCGACAAGCCCACCGTCGAGAAGAGACAAATCAGCTTCGAGAACGGAGGCATCAGCATCGGCGGCGCCGGAGGACTCCAGCTCGGCGGGAAGGGCAAAGGCAAAGGGAATGCTAACGGCCAGGCTACTGCCGGTCAGCCCGGTACCAATGTCGCTGGTAACCGAACCGCCAACAACAACGCCGGCCTGACTATCGGCGGCATCAACCTCGGAGGCGGCAACGTCGGGACTACCGGAGGCAATGGAGGCACCGGCAACAGCGCACTGGATGCTTTCCTGAACGCAGCCAACGGCAAGAAGAAGAACAATGGCACTGCTAATGCTGGCGAAGGTGCCGCTGCGCCGGGCAAGGCTGCTGGTGGCGAAGGACAAAAGGCTGGTGCTGGTGCTGCTGCCGGTGGTGGAAAGCAGAAGGGCGAGGGCGGTCCCGGTGCTAACCCCGGTGAAGCCGCAAAGGCTGAGCAGGGACTCGGAGCAAACCCCGGCGAGGCCGCAAAGGCTAACGAAGCCGCGAAGGAAGCGCAGCGGAAGGGTGCTGGGGCCGGCCTCGGGGAGGCTAAGCCGGCTGGTGAGGCTCCGCCTGCGAATGCTGCCGAGGGGCCCAAGCCTGCCGAAGGAGCCGTGCCTGCTGAAGGAGCCAAGCCTGCTGAGGGAGCCAAGCCTGCCGAAGGAGCTGCCGAGGGACAGCCCAAGGCAGTACAGGAATCGGAGCAGTTCAAGGACAACGCCGGCATCACTCTCGGTACTGATGGCCAAGCCCAGAACAGTGAGTTCTTAATATCGCACAATCCAGATCTCTTGATGGCTAATCGTGGATCCTAGTCGGAGGCAATCTCGGTATCACCAAAGGTAGCGATGGCAGCACATCCGTCGGCGGCAAGTCTGGTAAGACGATCTCGCCTCTTTCCTCTAGCTTGAACCTCACTGACGGTCTATAGGTATTAACATTAGCCCTGGTGGTGCCCAAAGACAAGGCAAGGGTAAGGGTAATGGCCAGCAGCAAGCGACTCCGCCGCCCGCTGAGGGACAGCCGGCTGCCCAGCCTCCAGCTGCGGCACCTGAAGCTCAGCCGGCGACGCCTGCGGCTCCGCCCGCTGCTCCAGCCGCTGAAGCTTAGGAGGATACTCTGCGGTTATATAGCACTCTGTTACGGTACAATAATTGAAACGGGTGGCTTACTCTAGAGGATGGGCAGTGACATATTGTTGTGCTTGACTTATTGTAGACTGTCTAAACAGATAGGAGTGGCCTCAAGGGACAACTCCCGGTTCGTCATCAGCTCGGAACAACATGCCATGCCTATTGCCATACCCCTTTTCATACAATGAGGAACAAACTTTTCCCTTCCACAGATAGCTACCCGTGAATACCAGCCATTTCCATGACAATCGACAACCAAGTATCGCCCCATCTGTGTTATACCTGCGTTTGTGGCATCGGAACTCCTCCAAAGGCAACTTCAGATTAAGCCATGGAAGCTTGCGACTCGTTGACCTCGCGGCATTCGCATCCTTCAGGGCAGTTGGACCCCAACAAGTTGCGCAAGCGAACGCCTTTCTCGGTGAAGAGCATCTCGAACACCGGCCTGCGGAGCTCGCAGCCGCAAGCGTACACCGTAGTACCCTTCTCCTTGAAAATATTGCAAAGAGTGCTGTAGTTTCTCTTGTGCATACTCATCCACTCAGCCAGATCCCCGTAATCGACGCGACGAAGGGGCACAACGCCAGCGTGCTGAGTTGGGGGTGGACGGCGCGGGCCAAAGATGGGGACTATCGCGTAGTACAAGTGGAGCTCCTTCAGGTTAGGGAGCACCATGGCAGCGTGGACGTGCTTGTCGAAGCCCTGGGGAAGCATGATCTTGAACTTCTGAATGCATTCCATGAACTGAAGTCCCTCGGGAGTGGGCAGGTGGAGTGCCATTCCCAGGAAGTCTGCGTAACGTTGGATGACGCTAATCTCTCCGCCCATGAATTTGAGGCCAACGACGAAATCATCGGTGGTGGGAAGGACCCAGGCCGTCATGAGAGATCCAATAGCCATTCCGAGCGGGCTCATCGTGGCTCTGGGGAGACGGCGGTAGGTCCGATGGACGAGGGCGCGGGACTTCTGGTTGAGCTGGGAGGCCATGCGGATGCGAGAGAATCGTCGCTTCATGGCCTTGACGTGGTCGAAGCCGCCCTCGTTCATGTCGGTAAGGACAAGCTTCGAGGCCGTGTCCTGCATGTATGCGATGCCCCAGTTGAAGGTTGTCTCCTTGGACGCGGCATCGGTGATGAGGGCGTCGACGATGTTCAGGATGATGTCCATGGATAGAGAAGCCGGCCCAGTATTGCCAGGAGGAGTAGACTGGAGAAGCTTGGACAGGGAAATGGGCTTGGAGGACTGGGTGCCTTGGCGGCCCTTGTCCTTCTTGTTGTGGTGAAGCATGATTCGAGTTGCCGGCAGGAGGGGGACAATTTGTCGAGGAAGATTTGTGTGAGAAGTTGATGCAATCTGACTGAAGATGAACTTGTTAGAGCCGAGCTGAGGGAAGCAAATGGCCGTCTTACCGGTCGTTTGCGGGATGTACCTTTGCGATAGGAGCAAATGAGCGATACTTGTATCGGTGAATGGGAGGGGGAGAGTCAATCTTTTCCCCTTACAAACGTGGAAAAGGTAGAGGAGAAGATCTTAGTGTGTGGAAGTAGCAAAAACGGGGAGAGGATGAGAGACTGATGTCCTCCATTAATTTGGTGAGTGAGAATACAAGTGAGACAACGTATGGATTCAGGCAGGCCGTAGGTGAAGCCACAGAATAGTTCACCGCCCTACCACCTGAGAAAAAAGGTCCGTTTGTACATGCCGTCTCACTCCCTTCTCAGCTACCTCTGTCCATCTTTCGTCCAGAGTACCTTGGCAAATTTATCTTATAGTGAGGTAAGGTAAGGTACTTTACCTAAGTGCCTCTTGATTGCCTCCTTTTGGCCCTTTGTGTTTGGTATGGTCCTGCCTGTTTTGTTTGAGACCAAAGGCTGGTAGTGCCTTCCTCTTTTCAAACGCGCTGGCTACACTTTCCCATCCTACATGTTGATACCTTCCTGAGAGCTTGAACTTGAGGTGACCTGCCGGTCATTTAGTTGAGGTACGTATTAAGGAAACTGGGAAGGAAGGAGCTGCCAGTACCTCACTTACCTTACCTTACGTTACACCACCGCAGTGTTGCCTTGTGCCCTCTAGCCCACATCAACTGACAAATTTTCCCACTCTGCTCTTCTCTTCTCTTCTCAAGGCTGTCGTCAGTCATACCAACCCGGGAACTTGGGCGCGTGGGTACCGGTTCTCTGATCAAGTCGAGAACATCGGTTGTCGAGATAACAGACAATTCAACCCCTTCCCAAACACTGAGAACGGCAGAGCATCACGTACTTGTCTTCCCATACAATACTGACTTCCGTCGTCGATACTAGGACAAGCTTTTTGGACCAACACAAACCAGACACCATCAACATGGGCGCCGCCGACGAGAATACCCAGGCGCTTAGCACTGCAACGACCAAAGCCGGCACAGCGACTACTCTCTCCACACTCGGTGAAACTACCACCCTGCCTTTCGAGCTTGTCCTCAACATCATGGGCTATGCCGTTCTATACGCTGAGAGCATTGATTTCCTGAAATTGAGTTGAGAAATGGAGAGAGACGATAGTCAAGCTCTCGGTGTCTCGTTCGTTCTCGCAAAGACTAATCTAAATCCTTGGCAAATTGTACACCGTCATCGGTTCAGAGGTATTCGCATCCTGCTCCAAACCAGTTGGAATATTAGATCCATGGTCTTAGGCAAATTCTACTTTTTGTACCCACAGGTGCAAAAAGAGGAGGATGTCTCTAACTACGTCTTGATCAATCCGAAGAAAGATCAATTCCAGTTTGCCGACCACCATGCGCGGAATGGCGATGGGCATCCTCGTGCGGCACTCAAACCACCTGTCGAGCGCATGGGCAAAGTCTTTATTGGCAACGGCAGCTTCTTTGCGCCAAGCAACTTCATTAATATCGAGATCTTACAATCTCTCCCCAGCTTGCGTCGAGTCGACCTAAAAATTGGAACAATGGTGCGGCTGACATTGGAATCAGAGTCTCCGGAGGTCGGACTGGTAGAAGTTGGATCCGGTAATTGGAGAATTTACACGGGATCGTTTCCGGATCTTGCAGCATGGGCAGGAAAACACAAAGCCACCTTTCCTGCCACATGGCAGCCATTCAGGGAGAGAGGAGTCAGCCTCCTAGGTTGGCGAAGAGAAGGGCACTTCGCCGGGAAATGGTGTTTTTGTAGCAAACGGGTCTGGCTCAACACTTCTTCCGACATCATTTGCATGAATCTCTGCGAGGCCTTGGATGATTATTACCGTCGCTGGGATTGAGTTCATGCGGGGGAGGCTGAAAACCCTTGCATTATTTAAAAAGTCACCTGAGAGTAGTCATTCGGTGATTGTTAGTAAGCAGGAATTTTGAGTTGCCCAACGACGAGGACGTTGGGCTGGGAGTTTCCAAGCAATCATCTCTCCCTCTAATGTATGATAAGAATATCTCATTGGTGGATATTGTTGTTCGATTGGTGTGCTCTTGTCATGCAAGCTCAACAGGATGTTCAAGTCATATCAGTCATATTTCCTTTAGTTCTTGAGAGCCGTCTTGTCATTCCTAAATCATGCTGTGCATGATGTAGAAACTTAGGCAATGAAAGGCATTCAATCAGAAATCAGATGAAGATGGAAAACCCACCCAAATTCACGGACTGAACTATTGTGGTATCTCCATCGTAGGCCCTTGTGATACATGCGTAAGTGCGACTAAACTATAAGCCGACGACGTCTACTTACCTTTTGATCACATATGAATTTTACGACGGTGCGCTGGATGCTACTGTTGCTAGGCGAGCCAGCCCTTCACAGTAAAGGCAGTAGTGGATGTTGAGATATACGACATAAACGATTCGGACAATATAGATTGATGGACTGTAATTAGAATGGCCCAAAAATTATTTTCGCAAATGGTAGGTCCTGGTCCATCTACGGAGTGTTTTTGCGAGTATGGGCAACATTCCTAATTCTCGAGCTTGGAGTATTGCATCGGTTTAGCCGGCCTATCAGGCTCGCTAACAGACGCGAGGTATCATGGGCTCATAGAAGACATGTGTTCATGGCCAGATACATCTTTCCATGAATAATGACGCATTGGAAGACCTTGCATTCTCTGATCATTGGCTGGTTCGAAATTGAACATGGAATTACTTAGTCCGCCACCCCATCAGATATCGACCAAAGATCATGGTCGTCGGAAGGATTGCAGTTGAGACTTCAGCAACCTTCCTGGGGCGCTTTTTCCGGAAGTGCAGCTCTTCGATACTGTCTGTGGTTGGGTCCAGAAAGGGGCGTAGGTTTCAGTCATAAGGTATCAACAGGCATGGGATGGACTTAGCCACCTGTTCCTGCTCCTATATTTCGTTTCTTAATGTTTCGGTCCTTTTTATTCCAGGGTAGCTTGCGCTCGGGGAAGTTAAGTCGAGGCGAGGCTTTGCGCCCTGCATCGGAAATTTGCTCTGTAGCTTCTTTGTCGTCCAGTGACTGCTCGAAGCTGGAAATCTAGGTGTTGCCGTGTCCCCAAGCAAATCGTAATGAACTTTAGCTATTGAAGGGAAAAGTCAACCGGTTCAGCCCAGGTGTTTACTCAAGATAATTTTGTACATGTTAGACCGGTGGTAGCGTATTGATAGAGGGTGATTTGGGGTCTTCCAGGATATGGCGAGTGAAATACCGGGCTTCGTTCGATGGTGGCGCACTCTACCGACCCAGGCCGGGTAATGCTGTTCCGCGATCATGTCGAGAGCAATCCAGCAATCAGGGGCCAAAATTCTGCTTTTCCGTCTCGTCAAGATCTTCAAAATTCCAAAGGGCTGTCCTCAATTCATATGCGTTGCAACGAGGAGCGAACAACATAGAGACCGGAAGTCTTGGAAAGCTTGACTCCGTATCAGTAGATGTAAAGTTTCCCGACTACGACAATATAGACAGAGGAATCCAACTTCCAGGTCAATTTTTGACCAAGCTCTATGCCTGGTGCTCCTGAATGGATGAGGTGCATGCACTACTTTGCTCGTCATCTAAGGCGCTACACGATTCACGAAGCCTGCCGGATCGAAACACGACCGGGCAGGAGTCGACGTTGGCGACCACCACAGCCTTAGTAACTATCACATATCAGGTTGCTGGGATTCTTACTCATGAACAACACATCATGAATGTGAAGACCAAGATTTGAAGAGATCGCGATGTTATCCTGCAGGATACAAGGACGAGGGGTTGTTGTTCCATCCAATCAGGTATGTTGCGGACCTGCGGGGTGGATCCCTCCGCAGTCCCGCTTTCTTCAACCTCCTATCCATCTACCGAGTACCAAGAAAACCGAGAACCTTCATCGGTTCAGCTCCCAGGATATTGTTTGCCTATCTCGGGGGACCTGAGTACTTCGCAAGCCGATGTTGACCTTTAGCGCGGGACACATGTGTTGAACATCACTGGGCCATACACCGACAGCGTGTGGCACTAGGCCCGAACCCTGGCATGTTCGACTCGTGGATTCTGTGCTTTCTAAACAGCTAAAACAAAAGCCTCAACGCCAGAGCGTTGAGATTTGAACCAAGACACGACAACAATCGCTCCAGAGAAGGGGGCTAGAAGCTTCATCTGAGACCACACACCCGTACTAACACTGAAGGGCGAGTGGACATGACGTATTAGTGTTCCTCATTACTAGAACTCCAACGCCTTTGAGGCGGGCCTGTTGACTAATTACGAGCCGATCGTTTACTGTACATTATCTAACATGGATCTCATGGACTTTTTCTCGCCGAACCAAACTCTACGCCATCCTCGAGATCTCAAACGTAGTCTTGACATGGATATTTCCGGTATTACCTCGTACCTCCTCATCCGAACGCTTTGCCGAAACAGACACGTCGTGTAGGCTCTTCATGATGCGCTCCTCGCTATCGTTATCGATTTCAGTCCATCCCATATTCGCAGAGCGGCCGTCTTTGGTCAGTTTATCGAGGCGATGACTGCTGCTCTTTGCGCCAATCGTGACGATGTGATTAGCCGACTCTTGGCCGCCCGTCTTGGAGCGGTTCTTTGACGTGCGGGAACGCACGGCCGAGGCGTTTTTGGCGATCCAGGGACCCAGGACCGGGGCGTTGACGGCTAGGATTGCGACGAACTGTCGGGGGTGGGAAAAGGCCGGGGTCAGTGGGGGTGAACGAGAACGGAATCAGAGTTTGCCGGATCGGAGAGGGAGAGGGGGCAATGTAAATTGGATGAGGAGCGTGGGTCTTACTGTTTCTCTGATGGACCAAATGGTGCCCAGATTGATCGACTTTGCATCCTGCAGGCAGAGAATGCACCTGAGAAGGGTAGCAATGATGATGAAGATACCAGTGCAAAGCCACAGAGAGCAGATAATTTTCCTGCCCATCATCAGTAACTACACAAAAACCCATTTTACCGTCGACCCGACTTACTTTGCCATTGGCATCTGAACTGACCATAGCAACGGTATTGGGATGTACAGAATCATCATGTCGGTTCTGTCTCAAAGTTAGAAGTCTTCCCACGATAACACGAAGTCATAGGGTCTCAATGTGTCCACCGGGGGGACATACGCGACATTCGTAATTGCCAGTGCAATGTAATTGGGAATGTTCAGCGCACATGCGTCTATATCCAAGTCAACTTGAAGGTCCATCAAAAATCGGGTCAAGAAAGAAGCTAACCACCGGGATATGGATAAATCTGCCAGTTCCTGTGTACTGGCATGCACTTTGTCATAATGACAAGGACTGTGGCAACGTAACACAAGACACACGCTCCAGCAGTTATCTTCACCATCTTTTGCTGTTGTAAGTTGAGTCTATACCCCATTGAACCACCACGTCAGCTGAACTTCGCGGAATGTAAGGACGAGGCAATCGATCATACGTGAGTCTCATGTAGAGGAACAGCATGCATGCTTTCAAGCACCAGATGAGGGTAACGTAGAGAACCCATCCAGCTAGAAGGCATTTGCTCCCAATGACAATTGACTGTTTCTGTTGGTCCGAAAGCGTCAGAGCAATCGCGTCGCTCATTCCGGTGATGCTACCATATCGACCTGAAGCGGAGAGAGAGAAAGTTAGACTTCGATCCGATCTCATGAAGTAAGGGGGCTTGTCGAAGGAATCCTCACCGATCATCTCAAGCATCAATAACTCGCCCTAGAAACCAAGGATCAGCTCCAAACTCTATCTTCGAAGCGGTCGTGCGCTGGGTAGTACACCCTTACCGTCCAGAACAACACCGCGATGGCCGCGAAATAATCATCTCCTTCCCAGTTGGTCCCAACAAGTCTCGTCCGATAGACGATACGTATCAGTAGCACGAGCAGCCCGATGGCATACTCGGTCCAAGCCTCAACTTGGAACGGCGTCGCCATGGTGTGTGCTGGTGCTGGTGGTGGGGGAGTGCCTGGGTGGGAAGATGCGGGCTATGCAGTTGCGGTGGTCTCTCATCCGCAAGTTTCGCCCCTCACCTCTGCAATGTGATGTGGCCTCCCTTTTCAACCCAGAAAGCAAAAAGCTTTTGCTGGGGCCAGGCATGAATTATACAAAATTCCCGCTGTCCAAATTCAGTCATGCCCTAGGCGCGTGTCTGCCAGTTCTGGGATCTTGGAAGCAGAAAAACACTATAGAACCAGGGGGTCAACTAGGACCTTGTGGTGCCATGTTGACACCTTGAGTTGCATTCCGACATCTTGCCGTGGGAAAAAGGGGCCTTTCGAACAGAATCCCCATCCGTACCTGAATCGTGAAAGACGTCTTTGGGGGACTAGTGTCGGGGTTCGCAATATAGATCTGCGCCTGTCTTTGCAATTCTGAGGCTGCAGCTGGCTGGGAAGCCTGGGAAGGCCGTCCTTCTGCCCACCGCCGGTGGGGTTTGCGGTTTTGGTGGAACGTTAGTCGGGATGTCAATAGTTTGCGACCCCTGCGAGAGGGACCTTTCCGAGTGCTGCCCAAGACGTGACGCGCAGTCATATCTATCATGCGTTTGCCGTCCCGCTGAAAAATGTCTCTTTGTTATTTCCTGGAGCGGAGACGTCTCGGTGCGCCATCTATTTAGCGTAAAGTCAGTGCCCGGGGAAGTCTACCGTCTCTTTCTTAGCTCACTACCGTCCTCGTGGAGGCAAGACATTGGATTGCTAGCCATGCGAGATAAAGTCATTCGGGACTGGATTGACGGCAAACAAGGCAGAGATGAATTTTAAAACATGAAGATAGCAATTCGGATCTTCCGACATGTTGTTTCGACCCATGATGCAACCGGGACTTGACACTACTCCAAGTTGCGATTCGGAGCCGCAACTAAGGTTGTAAGGACAGACCCCATCGATTCCAAGGACTTGACCGTTTGGGAAACGACATTTGCCTATGGCTTCTTGTCAAGCATCCCTGTACTTGCATGTCAGTATAGCAATTTAGCCTGGCCCTAGACCATCTTCCCAAGATGCGGCCTTGTTCCTCCGCTTCGTGGTATCAGTCAGGTTCCTACCCCCTTGATGTGGCTTAAAAGCATAGTCCCCCGACTTCCTCTCTTCGTACACCGCACGGCTGCTCACTATCCCCCCTTGTCACCAATCCCATCACCCGTATTACGCAAGATGCTTGTCTCCGCAATCCCAGAGCACCTCCAGCAGTGCCCCCGAAAGATAGCTGCCAAGACACCACCCGGCTTTCAACCTCCTTTCCCAGCTTATAGTGCCAGCTTCCCCAAGGACACCAAAGATCTCGTCTTTGCAGTCATCGGTGCTCAGTACACCTCTGCATCCAAGGCAGATGGCGCCGCCGTCACGCAGCTGACGAAATTCACCACCTCTAAGACCGTGGACGCCGAGGCCCGCCCTCAGTTCGCCGAGTGGGCGTCCGTCACCGACAACAAGGGCTGCTACAACATTGCACACCTAGCTTACTGGCCGAGCAAGACAGCTTACGAGAAATGGGCCGTCGACTCAGGGTTCCAACAATGGTGGGATGACCTGGACGTCGAGTCACAAAGCCACGGATGGTTCCTCGAGATCTTTTTCCCGACGATTGACCGATTCGAAACTGTATTTTCCAACAACGAGGTGCCCGAAGGTGCGGCACATATGAGGGAATGCGTCAGGGGCCCGATCCAGGAGCATGTGTACTGGGGTAGCATGCGTGATCGCATGGCTGCCGCCCAGGATGACGAGCTTGCAGGAGAAAAGGTTGATCGACCGACGACGACCTCCAATACCAACGGCACGGAAACCAACGGAGACGCAAAAAAGCCATCTCGTAGAGTCAAAGTCGGCGGCAAGCACAACTTGGCCGTCATTCGCTCCGGCCAAGACTGGTCCGACACTTTGCCCGAGGAGCGAGAGCTCTATCTCAACACTATGCACCCGGTTCTGATCAAGGGGATGAACTTTTTGCGCGATCAAGGAGAGGAAGTCGGTTGTCACAGCTGCCGATTTATGGATCTAGTTGATCCCGTAACGGGCAAGGCCGATAAGGATCGCACCTTTGGACTGGCGTTCTTCGATGAGCTAGGCTCGCTGGAAGGATGGGCCAAGCAACACTCAACACATCTGGAAATCTTTGGAGGCTTCTTGCAATATGCGAAGAAGCTCGAGAATAACGTCTCGCTTCGCCTCTTCCACGAAGTGCTAGTACTCAAGCCTGAGCAACAATTTTTCGAGTACGTTGGCTGCCATCCGGGCACCGGTTTGCTGGCCATAGTCTAGTCAATTGATGCACTTGAGATGCCAAGCTTTGATCTAAGATACAAATGTCTTAATTGTCGGCATATGCCCAGAGGAACGTAGCTGTTGTGGTTTTAATGTGTGCACCGACAACTGCAAACCTGATGTTGGAGATCTATCGAATGGCTCCGAGAGCTTCCCCGAATCGAGTTAGATTGACATGACTCTCTCAGATAGTCGTCCCGCCGTTATCGTGCGGACTTAATAACTCCGCAAGTTCAATGTCAACAGATGCTTTTATCTCCTGGGTGTGGAAGCATTGTGGAGAAACGACTTATCGAGTTATTCCTGCTGGTATTTTGTGGCGTCAAATCTTTGCTTGAGCGTCAGATGCTGGGTCGGGTAACTTGTGATGCGATGCTTCCCCAGCGCACCTCCGAAACCCGGATCCGGAATTCCGGGGACGAGTGGATCTCCGCGCTGAAGAGTGGATTCTCAATCGGCCGGCAAGCTCGGGACTTGTACTTGGGCTTAGAGGGCAGGCATGCCGGGACGAGACCAGCAGCCTCCTACACTTCATCTTGGGTAAAGTTAAACTTGACACCGCCGATGGTCATGTTTGAGTGCGGTAGATAATTTCTTATGGGACAAAGTAAGATCAATTCTGCTAGAAGGTACATGTACGTCCCTTTGACGACAGCGGCCACATACATGCTTCAGCTAGAGGACACAAGCTTCTAGTTCATTTGAAAATACTACTTACCCGTAACATCTTAGCATATTATTTCTGCGGTATAGAAATTCGAGTTCTTAGGCCTTTAGGCCGCCGGTCTCTGAGATACACACTTTGCTTCATGACCTACTACTTAGTGGCTGAAAGGCTGAAATAGTTCCTGGTATAAGGCCGGTTTACTTGAAAACTTTGTATTGACCTAGAAGACAGGATGGATAAAGCTAGATAGAATAGTATGTGTCTCTAGTGCCCAAGCCAAATTCCGAACTGAGATCTTAGTATAACTTGGAAGGTCTCGATCAACACCATTCAAGAGTAACGACTCCCAATGCTCATTCGAACTAACTGCCACGACTAAGAGGTCTTCAATTTCAACGATCCATACGTCCGAACCTCTACACCCACGTTACAACACCCAGAGTTGCGTAAGAACTGCAGACAAGCATGGAACTGTCGCTCATTCCTGACCCACAGGATTTCATCAATCACCAAAAACTCTTCTTCTTCGACAAAGTGCACCCCAAAACGTTCGGTATCGCTCAGAATCTCAACCAGCTTCTGCCATGAAGGCTTCTGTGACGTATCCAGAATGTCTTCGGAGGCCACAAGATCCCGCCTTTGAGGGTCCTCAGCACGCCTGATATTAAGGACGAAGTCTAAATTGTGGTAGTTTCCCCTGCAAATCTGTGAGGGTAGTGAAGTTGTCTCTCCGGATCGCTCTGTCCTGCTTGCTTTGGGAGATAGTTCCTCACCTTTTGCAGGGGTAGTTTGTGCAGGAGCGTTACCATCCTCGTCCTCGGGTGAGTCTGGTGACGACTCCATTGATGAACCTGGCGGAGAAGAGTCGTCTGTTGTGTTCAATGATTCTGCAGGGCTGGGAGGTCTGTAATCAACGAGACCTGTCAGAGATACCCCGGCAGTAGAATCCAGCTGGAAAGTTTTGGCACTGCCGATCCTACTCAGCAGTTCTTGTCGGGCTACTGATTCCATTGAGATACACATGCTTTTGATGACTGATTTGTATGTCTTGTATGCTTTTTGGTTCGATGTCGGTGGGGATCTCCACGCCAAGTACAACTTCTGATGGCACGAAGATACAGAAAAGGACGTGGGGTGGCTCTGGAGGAATCTCTGACACAAGAAGCAGCTTTTCTTGCTAACCCCCATGAATCTAAACGGCGGCATAAGCTCGGGGTTTTGGTCGTAGTATGCGATAAGCTGCAACTCGGCATGAACAGCAAGTTGCAGATGACAAGCTTTCCGGAAGCACAACTCGGGATTTGCCACACCCCAGATCGTAGCCAATCTCCTCGCGAACTCATGATCTAGGCCTGTAACAAATCTTCGAAGGGTATCCCTCAAAGGCAATTCGTTTTCTTTCATGACAAACTCAAGCCTTGCAAAGGGTTCGACGGTTTCTATTCGCATCGGACAAAACAACCCGCGGTATTCTGCCGGAAGCTGACACAAGGCTCTTGATGCGACCGCATATCTTCCCAGCTTGTAGATGCTGTATATCCAACCAGGCAGGCCAGCACCCTGGGAATAGAAAAGAGCCTCAAGGTAGGTGGAAAATTCCCACTTTGCCTTTTCTGCCCACAGAATGTAAGGCAATAGCTCTAATGGAGACGCTTCCGCCGCGACGGTTGTGATTGCATTGAGATTTCCCATCCACGTAAAGAATTTCTCGATTTCGCTGGGATTGAATGTGGAAGAAAGTTGCGGCAGAAATTGCTCAGTCCTCAAGATATCCGATCGATGTTTCCCCAGTTCCGCAAAATAATGGCGTATCTTAGGCGAATCGAGACTGATTATCTTCAACAGAACAATCGTCCTCCGCTCATCTGTAAGACCTAGCCACGGGATCAGCCTGAGTCTTCTACAAAAGACTGAGAGTATTGTATTACCCATGACAGATACAGTGTGAAGGTCTTCCATCACGTCCCGAAGAAGGACAAGCGTCGACGCGCACACACCAGCATTGCTAGCAATGCGAACAATTGAGCCTTCAGGCGCTCCTACCTCTAAGGTTGCCGCAGATACTCTGTCGCCATCTTTGTGCGTTGAAGCCAGTAGAGCAAAGGAGTCTAGGAACTTCCGTTTGAGGAGCACTTCTCGGGACACATCCGTGTTATGGGGATGGCGGTCAAGACCGTAAGCCGTCGGACTACCCCTCACCGGGTTCAGCTTGTGGAGAAGTACGGCATCTTGCACGAACCGTTTCTGTAGGTTGCCAGTGATTTCGAGAGTCATAGCTATCAGAAGAAGTAGCTATTGGAAAAGTCGTGATCAAGGAAGGAGAAAAATCTATGCGACGGATCACCGATGTCGTTGTGTAGCGTGGACGATGGCTAGTCTTTGCATGTTGATTTCGAGGCCTCTCCATCCCTCAAAAACACGGGCCTAATATACTTTATAAGTCGTGTGACAGTAACATGCATCCGCCAATTACAACTATTGCTGCTTGTGATCGGATTGAGAAGGTTTGAGTAAAGGTAATCGGGAACAATTCGGAGAGCCTCTCGCTGTCAGGCAGCTTTCTCCGAAGCTTGTTATGCATCTACTACACCGCTTGTCTTATCCGCCTTGTTTTCGTCACACAATGGTTGTTGGTCCACGTTAAAGGGGCCATGCATAGGGATGGGTGTCCAGGTGTTGTCGCGTCATACTCTGAAATCTGGATGCTGAGAGGGGGAAATCTGGACGGCCTCCTGCATATGCCGGCAACTCAAACGCCACAACCCACCACGCTGTTATGTATTTTTATTAATTTTTTTGTCGATAGAACCGGAGTAGGAGTTCTTGATCGATCCTACAAGATTCTACACCAGCGACGTTAAGAATAGAACACATAAGGTCGGAGACGATATCAAGCATTGGGAACTTTATCTTAACTTTCGGAGATGCTCAATTGTCGGAGTTTGAGAGAAGATTTCTTACTGTCGCGAAGTTCCAAAAATTTAGTCGTCAAGTTGGTCTCAAACTTAAGTCATTCTGTCTGCTTTACTTCAGACTGGAGAATCACAGCATGGATTTCGAAGAATACGACCGAGCCTTCACGTCTCTGAAGTACACTTTCAGCAAATTTTAGGTCTCAAACCATGAGCCAAGAGCAGGACGAGTCCTCGAACAAGTCAATGACTTAAGTTGGGACGATGAGAAGGTCGTAGTGTATATGCCTAAAGGCCCCGATAATGACTGCTGCTTCACGTGAGCTACGACGTCTTGGCCTATAGGAGTCTAAGTCAGTCTGCGATTAATCCAGGCGTAATGCAGCGGATGGAAGAATCATCAATTTTAATCGGCAATGATAGCATGTGTGATGGGACTCGTGTCACATAGCACCGTCTGCCACGAGCATTAGTCTTCACTCTGAGCAGGATGGTCGCATCACAAGAGGTTTGACACTTGGCACTCTTTTCACAATTTGAGGCTCGAAATTGAGAGAGAGAGAGATATCATACCGACAATGCCACCTTCAGCCCTTGTTCGCTCGCAAGTGCCGCTGAGTCAAGACTTCATTTCATGTTAAGACTTTCCCCATATCATAAAGTACACTAAGAAGTCACTTCAACATGAATGTTCGATTTTCTTCATGCATTATTACACTTGAGCAGACGCTCTGCATATTCTACCCAGCTGTCACCATGCCCGAACCATCCATGATCATCATAGACTGTCCCTACATGTAGCAGTGGCGTTCAATAATCTCGCGTATGCGCAACAAAGGAGAATTTTCAGCGAGAAAAGAGCCACTGATCCCAGGAGACAAACAATCAAGCCAAACCTTTGTGGCGTCTTTGGAAGCTTGCTTCAGTCGGATTTATGCTCGTCTAATTAATTGCCAGTCACCCGGGGCCAAAGTTTCCAGCCCATTCTCAGATTCGGGTTTAGGCTGCCCAGCTCTCATATAAGAAAGTCTCAATCTTCCGTGGGACCTTCTGACCTTCAACGAATCACAGTAGAGTGGGCGAGGGCATTCGTTATTACCAACGATTATTCTTAAGATGTTTCACCTTGTGAAGTCAGGCTTGGCATCTCAAGAACTGCGCTTCGAGGCCCAAAACCGAGAAACTGGCCAAGGACATAGCATGACTCATTCAATCGTGCGTTTTAATTCTTGGCTAGACCTCGTACGAGACTGTCGGTATCCTCGGGTTTCTGGCGAGCATCCAACTGATTGCGGGCGTCCTGCGGACCAGGCGGCATTTCCTTGCCGTGTTGATTGAATGACCCGCAGGGAAAGCAAATGGGCCGAATAGCACAGTTTAATATCGTCAAGACTTCAACGCGGTATCCCTAAGCCTAACGTTCGTCTCGCATTGAACGATTGGGCACCACTACCAGCTTATCACATCTGATGGTTGTCTTGGCCTTCTCAACCTTGCCGCTTCACCAAGTTTCTCACAGGTCTCTAGAAACCAAGCTGTTGCTGGCAATGCTACGAGATAGACATGCGCTCTAATAAATAGTTGATTGCGTTCGCGTGATGTCTTGCAACAGGTATCGCAGGGGCCCTTGAAGCAAACGTCGAGCTGTAAGGAGATGATCCCTAATAAGGTTACGGAGGATTCTTTTCGTCAGGAGAGGAAATACCACGCGGTGGTCAGTGGTCTTTAAATAGATCCGAGCGTCAATTTGATGAAGCTGGCTTAAACTCTATCACTGCCCCAGCGAAAGAACGCAGCCGATCGGATGTGCTGGCCCCACAAGGCTCACAGATGAAACCATGACAAGCGAACAGGTGAGAAGGACATCAAGCTCGGACAATATATCATGATTCTAGGCCTGCGAGGCCGGCCAGGCCTGCACAGCCGATTCTTCACGTTGCAGTAAAGGGTTTCCTAGTATTGAGTCAAACGGGTGGTTCTGAAAGAGGTGAATGCATGACGATGTAGGCAAACCGCCGCAACTTTATTCGCCGTATAGCTGAACCCCCCTGTTGCAACTTGACCACGTCTCTGGCGTCAGGTACGGCGGGCAGACCGAGCTTGTAAGTTGTTACTAGGACAGTTCGTCAAATTGGTGAGTCTTCTATTGACATGTTCGGACGATAAAATGGAGACCAGCTGCCCTACGAGGCGATGGGAATCCGATTAGCTTGGTCAGCTCCAGCCGTTCCTTCTTTTTAGTCACTCATTTGACCGTACCACTATTCACTCATTTGGGTCCTTTGTGTTCCTCTTTTCAGAAGTCCTCAGCCGTGGCCATGGTGAAATCTTGGAATACCTTCGGGGGCCTCATGAGTGCCATTGCTACATTAGTAGTAGGAGCTCATGGTCAGACGGCCAACACGGTTGAATGGGTTAGCCTCCTTCTGGGACCCTAATTTCCCAATCTTACAAGTACAATGAAACTGACAAAAACCGTCTGTAATGTAGAGTCTCGGGATGTCCCTGAATTTCTTTGCTACAGCCGAAAATACACCATCATGCGCCGCAAGCTTCCAAGACGCAACAGGCGACGCCAAGACGTTCACACCTGTTCAGTCTAGTACTGACACGGTGATGGCGGGAGGCACTGCCGCCGACCTAGCCACCACATTTTACTTGACGAACGGAATTTTGGCTGGTGGTAAATCTTTCACCGATCCTTCGGGGATCAGAGTCGCCGGAGGCGGCTCTGGTGGTGGCTGCTGGGACATCTCCAGCGGCACTGTAAAGGTCGCAGCCTGCGATCTAGCCAAGAACCAGACATTCTATGTAAGCCAAAGACATCACTTACACCAAAGTTGCAAGCACCTAATAATGCCTTTCTTCAGGTCGGGATCCCTGGTGACAAGCAGCCGTTCTTCATCTTCTCCGCAACACTAGGAGCCCTCGAGAGGCCCGCCACAGCCGGCGACGCCCTCACCTTTCCTTCGGCCAGCCAGACCCAGTTCTGCGCGTACGCGAATGACACCGGAAAGCTCGTCATACCTCCTGCCACGGGGACTATGTACTACCCTCAAGCACAGCTGACAAACCTTACATCCACCTCCTTCGGTACCACCCCCCCAGCATCCGAAGGCGACATTCCTCAGTGCAGATTCGCCGACCAAGGCAACACATCAACATCCATGCTAGAAAGCATGGGCTCGACCGACTGCATCGTCGCGCGGTCTTTTGCGACTATCCCCAGCGGCTGCGATGCCAACCCTTCCAACAAGACTTGTATCCTTCACTTGTGGCCTGCCTTTTGTCTGGACCTTCCTGAAGTTCGCACTGGTGCCAACGCATCGGATGCTCTCGAGATTTGTGTGAGGAAGATCAGCCAGGGACCTTGCGTTGCCAATCCCTCCGGAGCCGCTTGCGCTTCTAATCTCTTTGCTGGGATCAAGTATGTTGGTGGTGTTGGTGGTGGGGGCAGCAGCGCGACCTCGAAGCGTCAGACTTCCAATGATCCTCTGTTTGGGAATCCCGAGTCGAATATTCCTCTCGAGGACCAATTTTGGATGGGTAAGTTTGAAGGAACTCCAGAGTCAAGAGAAGCCCGTCAACTAATACGAAGCTCAACCCAGGTGTCATGAAAAATGTTATCAACTCAGCTATCGGTGCCTTCAAATTTCTGGCCACACCGCACGTCCAAGAGCTTAAGATCACATGCATGGGCATGAGCCATCTCACCAGCATCTTTGAGGCAAGCGTTGGGAAGACCATTCGAGAAGGGTGCAGAGATGCCTTCAGAGCATTCGATGTAAGCCGAGTCACGGAGGGAGTTACCATTGAGTTGACATCACTGACGTACCTCGCAGAGCATCCACGAACTCACCTACGACAACGACATCGAGAAGGCAGGCAGTATCTTTGCCGATGTCGTGGGACTTTTGAGTCTGGCCAAAGATGTAGCAACGGCAGCAAAGGCCGTTGGGGCTGTTGATGCCGTACTGGCCAAGTTCGGCAAGACTGTCGCAACCGTTGGCGAAGGCAAGGGGCTCATGCTGGAAGCCAAAGAGGGTGAAAATACGGTTCAGATCTTTCGTGATACTGGCGATGGAAAGCCGAAGCTTTTGTACACTGATAGCGATGTTGCTGCCATGGAAAAATCTATCGAGGAAGGAGGTGAGTCTCGGCAATGCCCTGTGCATCCGGTTCTAAGGCTGACTTAACCAGGATTCGACAACTGCAAAATCTGCATCGAGGGCGGCGGTGTCAAGGTCCGCCGTCAAAGGGGCATTCTTCGCAAGTTCTGCTGCTTCCTGAGTCCCCAAACCATAGAAGCCCCCGAGCCCGTCTGGAACGATCAGACCGGGCTGGCAACCGGCCTCGGCACGTCCGAAGCCATCCCTTTAGCCAACCGTGTCGTCGCTACCCTATCCGAAACAGCAGCCCTCTCCACCGACGAGAAGACAATCATCACCACAATGAGCCAGGGCTTTGCCAACTGGTACACAAAGGCGCAGTCCGTCTCCGCAAACGTCGACGAGATTAGCACCCTACTCCTTGAGGCGAGAAAGAACACCGCCGACTGGGGCAAGATCGCTACTGCGACGTCCAAGGCCTACGGTCTGAGTGATCAGGAGAAGTGGGCTCTCAAGACGTGGATTCAGTGGTACATGATTAACCCCGAGTTCAACAACGCCTTGTCAAAGCTGCCTTCTGCTACCGGCTTGGTGGTCCGCTCGACTGATCTTGATGCTGCGACGGTTAGTATGCTCAACAAGCTTGAGACTGGTGTGATTAGCAAGGGCAAGGCAGGCATATACGAGGTCCAAGGTCAGTCATTCTGATGTGCTTTGAAACTTGCACCATGTTTTACTCACTCACCAAACGCCAGACCTCGTTCTCAATGTGAACACGCCCTCAGGCGGAACGGGCCAAGTTCGCAAAGTCATGGCGACGACCCTCAACCTCGGCGACGGCATGTTCACAACCACAAAAGACTATCTCTTCATGATCAACTCCAAGTCCGGTCGGTATATCGAAGCTGTTGCCAACTCCGAATACCGCGAGACCTCCTTTGTGCAAGGAATCTCGGGCAAGTTTAAGCTCATCGGCAAGCAAGAGTTGAACGGCGGCGAGGCCGCCAAGGCGGCGGGCAAGCCAGGTCCCTACGCTGTCTATTAGTGAGTAAACCAGCATCGGTGTCCGCTCCCTGGATCTAGTAGGGCTAACGAGGGGGAAAGCTTTGATGAGATTGAGGCGCCAGCTTCAACCTCAAAGGTTACTGTTGCGGACGTTAGGAAGGCCCTGACTGATGAGGGCATTACATCATCTGGAGGTTCTGCCAAGCGTGGCATCGATGGTCTACTAGATGTGCTTGAAAGTAGAGTCGTTGCCACTGGGAAGAAGAGGCATGGCTTGGACTATCATGTCCGCAACCGCGTTGTCCGTCACTGATGAGTGATAGACAGATGAGCCAAGGAAATCAGGTAGTTTCTTGTACATACCCTCAAGTTAGTTCGTTCTATTTTTTTTCAGCATATTTGTATCTTTTCACATTGGTCGTCACTGCCAAAGCAGAACAGTCGCGATCATTCCAGTTCACGAAACTTTTGCCTCTCAATGCTGTCCCCTCCAGCTAAATAATTCCCTTCCCCGCGGTCAAGCCCCAGACAACGCCCTTTCTTCCACCGCAAGCTCAACACGCATTTCCTCAAACCCCAATAGTCTTCCATAGCTTTCTCCTTGACTTGGGCTCCAAAGTACACTCAGACCGACAAAGATGTGTTTTCTACCCTTCAGCTTCATCGTTAGCGGCTGACCCCTTGGTCCATTGTGTTGATTGCAAGCGTGTACAGATGCATCTTCTCCGGCCAATTCGGCCCCATCGTCATCAGTATTTCTCTCATGACGCCCGAATCAGGCGAACATCCAACCCCAATCTTCTGCTCGGATTTTCTCTGAATCTCTCGCACTTCCTTCATTGTCTCCTGTTCGGTCTGGCTCGGCGGTCGCACTGCACGCGTGAGGTGGTCGACCCCGGCATCATCAAATTTTGCCTCTTCGTGCATTGGGAAGCCACCAGGGGTGTCCAAGAGAATCTCAAGCTGAGTCCTCTCAAGCTCATTCTTGTTGCTAACAAGCGTCGGTCCCAAGAGAACTTGCATGTTTTCCGGCGTGTCCTTGCCGGTGATGACGAGACGTCGAAGCAGCAGCGCCAATCCTTTGTGAGTTGCAATAGGATCGAGAAGAAGGGAGCGCATCAACGCCTTTCCCTCCGGGAGCTTTTGTACACGGTGACCACTAGATCTCCAGGTGGATTGAGGTCGACGTGTCGGACGCCGAAGACCCATTTATTGTCAAGACCTGACGGCTTTGTTATCGACCGACCGAGGTTCTTGAAATCCCTCACAGCTCGCTCCATTCTGTAGGCGAGATCAATAATCTGAGTCGTTCATCCAAGGTAGTGCAGGAGAAATTGTACGATGGCCGAAGATCGATGGGAGAGGCAGGCTACGCTTGTGCTTGATATTTTCTCAAAGAGCTCACTTGACTTCTGGTTGCCGTTTGCGTAGAAAAGAATGGAAAGAGAGGTTGCAGATGGCAAGGGACAGTGCTTGGGCAGCGGGGTCAAATCCATGGCTCAGGGCCGTAACGTTCCCTCTACTTTAGCAGAGGAACGGGAAACCCTTTCTCAGAGAGAGTGTGAAATACATGGTTCTTTCCTCGCCTTTGACTGGAAGCCCGCGGGAAAGTGTTGAGAGCATCGATCCGGTAATCACAATACACGTACATTTCGGATTTTTCCCCAAGTCGTTGGAGTCATCGTCGTTCCTTGTCTCGTTGCAGTGCTCCAAGCCTTAATGTTCTTCAAAGCTTAGCGCCCCTGCTGACAGCCGCACTAATCTCTTGCCGAACAGCCAGGTCTGTGATGATCTCTTCACTTCCGCCGCCCACAATGTTTACTCGAAGATCTCTGCTTATCTGCTCGACTCGAGCCCCAACGCCGCCGCGCTGATATCCAGCACCACCGAAGATCTGCTGTGCTTCTCGATTTGAGAGCTCTAGAAGGCGACCGCCGTGAATCTTGGCCATGGCAATCCTCGATGCAAGTTCTGTGCCCATGAACCCGGTGGTATGAGCATGATACGCAATCTGCTCAAGCCAAGCCCAGTGAGACTCGATATAGCGCGCCATTGTGATGAGCTTATGTCTGATGATCTGATGATACATGAGTGGCTTGCCGAATGTGTGGCGGTCCATGGCATATGCCCAGGCGTCTTCCAAGCACACTCTAGCCTGGCCATTCATCAGCACTGCAAGAATGAATCGTTCTTTGTTGAAGTCTGTTTTGTCAACATTTGAGTCAAGGCGCATAACTTTCTCCCGCGGAGACACGTACTTGTCATGATGTACTGAAAACCTGCGTTCTCTTGCCCAATGAGATGGTTAACGGGTACTTTAACGTTGTCCAGCGTCACCCACGTGCTGTCCCCAGCATTCCATCCACTGTTACTGATCTTGCGTCGAGAAACGCCGGGAAGGTTGAGAGGAATTACGAGGACTGAAATACCCTTCATACCAGGGCCTCCAGTCCTTACGGCAGTCGTCATATGGCTCGCACGTATCGCACCAGTGATCCATTTCTAACGGTTCCTTAGTCTCAAGTCGTGAACCCTGGAGGAAGCCGATATTCAAGTACAGAATGCTTAGGTTGTTTACTCACCTTATGGCCATTTACCGTATAGTATTTACCATCATCTGATTTGATCGCCGTGGTCTTTAGATTCGCCAAGTCGGAGCCACCTTGACAGCATTAATCACCGCGATCCAAGTGCCTCTAGTCAACGAAAACGTAGAAGACAACTTACCAGTGGGCTCGGTGCAACCGAGACAAAAGCTTGTCTTCCCGGTGACAAGCCCTGAGAGCCACCAGTTCTTCTGTTCTTCTGTGCCATGATGGATGACGGGGGGTACACCGATCGTGGTGCCACCGTTGAGCCCCACTGACACTCCGGCAGCCCAGATCCTACTAGCCTCGTAGCTTACAACAAGAGAATGAAAGATATCCCATTCTACAGAAGATGTCAGAAGACAACTTGTCACACTGGGGCATCCTACTTACTCTCAGCCGGGACATCCCCTGGCAATGGGAGGTCGCCAGCATATTGACGCGGCAGCTCTGGGAAAGCCAGACCTGATTTGGCAAAGTGGACTCTTGCTTCATCGGGGACATGGCCCTTGTCTTCCCATTCCTGTATATGGGGTGCAATGTATTCCTCGATGTACTTTCGAACGTAATCTCTCACTCTTCGGTGACTGTCATTGTAGTAGGGAGAAGCCAGGGTATTGTACCACGCTGGCTCCGCAAATGGTGCAGGGTTGCCGTACGGCTCAACGACGGAAAAATTCTTGACTTTGGTAGACATTGTTTCTTCTCCAGCGCTTGGCCCAATTCAATTTCCCTTGAAATTCTTGAAAATGCCATGACTCTTGTCCATCAGTTTCTTAAAATACATGTGCGGCCGGGTGCACGGTGCGGGATGAGCCGAGGTCCGCCCTCGATACAGCCGCTTGCCCCGCGCCATCCGTAGCTTCTTGTCACGTCTCGTCTCTACCCCGCGCCTGGCAAAAGGATGACTTTAATGGTAGACACATGCAGGCTTTATTGACCCGGATGTGCGATGCGGTCGGACTTGGTTACTTTCTGGCACGACTCGCGTCGGTGTTAGGCGACGGCGGCAATACTTGAGGCACAAGCTGGCACGGCTGGGTAACGCCTAGGTTTCGGCCGCAAGGAAGCGGGCAGCACCTTTTTCCAGCTGGAATGCGGTTGTGTCTGCAGGTAAGATTCCTCCAGTAGCTTTGACGGCGTAAGATACCAAAGTGAAGGCAGTTTTGGCGATTTCCTGCGAAAACATCGTTGACACTGGATGGCAATGCGGTAAGTATGGTCGATGCTTTGTGACAGGCTCTAAACGAGCTCACTTGATGGTCCACTTGCCTGCTGATGTTGCATCAAATATGGGACTCTTCCAACTGCACATGGACTCGACTACGTTATAGATACCTTTGACCTTTCATCAATAACGCAAGCAATATGCATCACATCTAGATAAGAAACATATCAGCCGTCGACCGGAGAGATGTCTGCGACAGCCAAGCATCAGCACCCACCCAGAAACAACTCGTTCTCGTGAGTATGTTTGAGCAACACACAGCTTCACATCTCACAACCCCCTCCAAACAGAAGAGGAAATATCTCCTTCAAATTTTCTTCGGCCTGTTAACTAGAAGAAGTATGTAAAGCCTCGGACTCGGCGAGTCAGTTCGGGTTCTCGGCTTCGTGTTTGACGTCAGCGGTAGGACCTCTCCATGTTCATCCCTGATTGACTTTTAAAGTTATAGAAGCGCACCTCTTTCCTCTTTTCCGCGCGTCTGGCTGGCTAGTCTACCGGCTATCAAACACGTGTATGCGTTGGCCGATCAAGCTGTCTGAACACGAATGTCCCAGAATATTGGGTATTGTCCGAAGAAGACGAAACGCGACGGAAAGAATGTCGCACGTGGAATCTCCGGGCTGAAGGGAAATAGCCGACTTTTCAGGCAATGCTATTAAACATTGGAAAGAGTCGGGGTTTGAGCCGTCGCAAGCGAAGTTCTGCTCAGCAGAAACTCTACCTCGTCAACGTCAAGCCATAACTTACAGAGTTATCCGTCACCTACTCCAGCCGAATTGCAGTTGGTGGAATAACGCGACATACACGCGTTTACAAGCAACCAGCCTGCTTGCTTTTTACCGGAAATGTAGCCCTCTAATTCAAATACTGGGATTCTAGCTGAGGATGTGGTCACAGTTTTGACTTTCCGTTATCGTGTACTCTGTCAAGGATGGCAGCACACACAGAGTTCCCGTCTCGCAACCCTCCTGAATGCCTTGTGTCGAACTCTATTCACGTTGGGAGAGATCACCCACCGGCACGACGTTTCAGAGCTTGTCCAGTTCAATCCCTCATCCCCCCCTCCTCATTTTCGTAGTCGTTCCCAATCAGATGTCTCTTGTTACCCTTCTAGAGCCTTTCTAGTGCTTCCTCAGCTTCTGCCCCTCGATGTCATCACCGCTGCTGCCCTTCCTGTCGAAATTTCTCCTCCTCCTCCCCGCCACCTATGGAAGCGTCGTGACTTTCTAATCCGACCGACTGACCGATACCCCCGGCATCGCGATATGTCGTTCTTTCGGTCATTGGATGCGGTCAAAGGCATGCCTCTGATGACGCCGGAGCGAGAGGCTGCTTTTAGGGCGGAAAATAGAGCGGGAGAGGTGTATACAATTCATATAATCTTCTTCGTCCTCTCGATTCTTTCGGTTTGTGCGCGGCTTGCTGCGGCGAGGCAGTCTGGTCGGAGGCTGGCTTGGGATGACTGGCTATCGGTAACTGCTCTGGTGAGTTTGTGATTCCTCGGGCGACTGAGTCGACGAGATCAAGGTCTCGTGATTCCCATGGTTTCTCCAAGTTTCTCCAGTGATGAATATTGCTTACACATGTTCCAGGTCTTCATCGTCGGAGTGTTTACCGGCACGATGTTCTGGCTCAAGTTTGGGCTTGGTAGACACGAAGTAGTTGTCCACGAGGAAGATCCCATGAACATTACCCGGTTTTACCAGACCATTTTCGCCAACGAGATTATGTATCCGATGGGACTGGCAAGTGCGCGGCTATCACTAGTGATATTGTATCACCGCATCTTTGGGCTCTTCAGTGCAAGGTATTACTTGTATGGTCTCATGTTCTTCATCGGAGCATGGGCGATCTACGCCGTAAGTCAGCTTGAGTCACCCATGGAATCGCCGCCTTAGCAAAGATACACATCAATGTCATGAGGAAGAGGAAGCCGACATGAACGCGTGCTATGAGAGGGGCGGAAGAACGTGATTGGAGAATGGCCACAATTGCTGACATGATATCTAGACCATTCCAACAATTGTAGCTTGCATACCCGTGCAAAACTTCTGGACTACACATAAGAACTGCCTTGACCTATCTAAATTATACATCAGCATAGCAGTCGGTAGTATCGTGACCGATTTCGTGTTGATTCTCATTCCGATACCTTACGCCATGAGGTTGACGATGTCACCTTTCAAGAAGATGCTTCTCATCTCGTCTTTCGTATTTGGCGGTTTGTGAGTTCTTCCATGATGCGTACTATTTGCATGGAGGACCGAGAAGAATACCTTCCTGACGTTTTCAAATTAGCAACTGCTTCATCACCATCATACGACTTGTCAAAGTCTCGGCCTTTGACTACAAAGATCCCACATGGGGAACAGTCGATCTCATGATTTGGACCGGACTAGAGGCTTATTGGTAAGCACCTGATGTTCACTCACGATACTCGTAATAAGCGCTTACACCAATAAACTCCAATAGTGCCGTGATTTGCTGCTGTCTACCGACACTTCGCCCCTTATTTCAAGTCCTCCGTTCCAAAGCTTCCAAAGACACCAACCAAAATGGGGGCGGAATGAGTCAGCCCGACGTCTATCTGAAAATGCCACCGCAAATAGCTTCTCGCTCATCCGAGGAGGCACTTGAGGAATACGACTTCGTCAAGATGAGTCTCGCGGATCTTCAACAATACAGCCGGCGCACAATGATCGAGACGGGAGGGACGGCACTGGTGTATAGGCAGCCGTAGCAGTACCAGACTAAAACATCATCTTAGAGCTAGTGTTTAATACCAATAATTAGACCCCAACAATTCGAGACTAGTTGTTCGACAAGCGAGCTTGCAAACATCGCAAGCACCTCCAGAAAACGACTAAGTAGCTTGACTGGGCATGAGCAATTAAGAAGAGTACTGTCCTCCTTCGAGGGTTAAGGTCCCTCGAAATGAGTAGATATGTCGGCCACGGAGACCTCACCGAAGGAAGGGATGTCTATGCTCTAGCGATCTTTTGAAGTGACATTGAAGTACGTAGTCGTAAGTATCTGTACCCAGGATTGACTTCTGATAGTTAGTTGATATGCGGGAGCCGAATGGATTGCCAAGGCTACCGGGTTCGACAACTGTCACGCTAGGAGAATGAAGGCTCTTTAGAAAGGCGCTAAAGTCCCGATGGTCCTATTCACACTATTGAACCTAAACTCGCCGCCGTTACACTAGCTTCCGCCATACAGCCGTTCTGAGCAGAAGCTCTGTTATGATTCTATCTGCTCAACGTGCGGCCGTTTGCAATATCAAGGCAACCATCCCGTACTCCAGCATTTTAGTCCCAGGTATTCGCCCTAGTTTCGCTTAAGTAGACTGCTTTGAGCAGCACCCCTTGCCCATGGCCTGGCAGCGATATTTTTGCTGCCCCTGGCCAATTTATTGTCACTTGAAGCCATGAAGTATTAATCTCTTACTCCCTTCGATGGCTAAGGGAGAATGCGAGGTACAGCAGTGTGGAGTTGACGGCCTCTTCCCAGCAGCAACTATCCGTATCCAGTAATACGTGCTTCCATGGAACTGAATCCGCCTACAGAGGGAAGGCTACAATGTCTCCTAATTCTCTGGTTCAGAAATCAGCATACACACTACTTAGTCGCAATAGCAGTAGAGCACATGCACAACGTGGCCTTTACTCAGAGTCAAAGTTACGCTTTCGAACAGACTGAGGGCTCAAAATCTCCGGACCTAGGAAAATCAACGCACAATCACCCAACACCTAACGCGGACAAGTAGAACCGGTTCATCCGATCACTGTTGAAATGGATGTGGATATGATAAAAAGCCGTGGAAAGGGAGAATACGTTCGGGTCAGGCTTTCAGACATGATCACGTCTAGCCAGGTCTGATGAGGTCTGACTAATAGATACCAATTTCTGAAGGTCTAGAAAGCCTCTTGTGAAAACTCCGGGGAACACAGAGCGCATCTGTCGCTGGAAGCGGGAAGTGTCCCATGCTACACGTACTGTGTATTCGTCCCCAAAAGGACTCGTTTGCATGGCGTGGAATACCGGAATCCTCCAGTCGTGGCGGCGTGCAATGACGGACCTTGGCTACTCGATATGGAGCTCAAAGAGCGTCCCTGGCATGGCGAGATGCCAACAAGTGGGACGCCCTCTCGAGTATGTCGAATCCATGGATGTCTTCCCAAAGTGCCTCACATGTGGCGTTCACGTTGGTGCCTGGCAGACCCCATCATCTACTACGTATGCAGGCAATAATTCCCAATACTTCGGACACAAATCAGCTCGTCCAATGCCAGGATCCTTCGCAAAGCCCTGTCACCAACATAATAGCAATGCGAATTCTTGACCAACTGGCAATGGAGTTCACTAAGTGAGTCGATTCATCACTTTCTCGCCTGTTGCCTCGCATCATCCCACATCGGTCGAGGCAAGTACCCGAACGGGTAGCTGCGCATACCACATGTCGTCGACATATGAGCTTCCACTCGACGACGTTGCCATCGACGCCTCTTTGATGGGCCGTTTTCCCACACTATCCAAGGACCGTTGAGAAATCCTAAGACGCCACTATCACTGGTCCAGTCCAATCCGGTCCCCTTGCTTGCATGACCAGGGCTAACGCACTTGGTCCCTATGCTGTCACTTCTCACTCGCCAACAGCCTTTATGGGTCCTCTTATCCGCCCCCTGAGGGTCGGTCATCAAAAGCTCTTCTCGCTGCATGTCCTCCCCGGCTTCACTCGAGGGCCGGGGCTCCGCTGGCGTCGCATTCGAAATTCCCAGAGATTCGTTCGAGAGTCCAGACTTTGTACTCTCCTAACCAGGCTACTCGCTACGTCCCCTCGCTACCGTTCTACGAAAGAGTCGGGAACTCGGAGCAAATGTCAACAGGCAGTCCCAGGCACGGCGAAGGGGCCCGTCCTTCCTTAGCGATGAGCTTTGATAGGGTGTAACGACATCGGCGTTGAACATAGCCGTAATGTGATACATCTTGCTTCGGGGGCGGCATCTTGATCCGGCAGTCTGGTCGGGAGGGCACCTGGAGTCCTGGACTGTCCAGAGAACTGCGAGGCGCGTTGCACACAGTGTGATATGATCTGGCATGCCCAAGCATGAAGTACTTCGTATAGGTACCGATATACATGATGCCGTGCGTACGCGGGACAGTCGTCCAATGCCAGCCATAGGATAGCGTGATTGTTATGCATGGCTGTGGCTCCCTTGTTGAATATAGACGAGTGGGAATTGCAGGGACATGCACACGACAAAAACCTGCGCTGCCCTGTCAGCGCAGCTTTACAAGAACCAGACTGCCGGGCAGATGGTATCGAGAAGGAAAGAGGGGTGAAAAGGCAGGGCGGGCATGGTAATCACTGATCGGAAGACATGAGGTGAATCCGAGCCAACATTCGGGGATCGGAGTATTGCTAGTAAGCGCGGTTCGATCTGATGTTCAGCTGTCAAATGGCACCAGTCAGAACTTTGAATGGTGAGGTTGGTTGGTAACTGGTTAGGCCAACCCGCTAGTCAAACTTAAGACTAGTACGCCAGCAACATGACGGTAGAGTAACGTTCCATTTCGAGGTTTTTTTTCTGGAAGATTGTATGAATACAGTCCACCGTCAATTCTGACGCGCTCCCTGACACGCACTCTCTCTGTCAGTCTCGACTTTCGTCAGACGGTCAGAGTCGTCACCTCCTCGCCTTTCGGTAGCAGTTTCGGGAAACAGAAACGCACGAGATGGGCTCCAATAATCTAGGTGACACGGAACGCGGCGCTTTACCGAATGTATGACTTTGTAGCGAAAGGGGAGGCAAATCACCGAAGAATATCCATGTTACGTGCTTGCAGTAGGAGGACGAGGGTGTCTGTACCAGTGTACGTACTTTGTCGTGTATCCGGCGTGCTGTGCCGCAACCTTGCATCGCTGAGGCATGGGTCGCTGGCTGCGGGCGAAAGAGAACAGGAAGACGCCTGAGTAAAAAGTCTGATCTGCGACCGATGTTACCATCTTCGGTGCATCGTTTTGCCCAGCGTTGGCGATTAATCATGAGAGTAAAGTACTGATGGAGACGGTGGATATCTAAGAGGGGCGAACGATATAGCAAGAAGGTCAAGATGCGATCCAAGACGGACTCTCGTCGCCCAATTTGTTGCTCTTAAGTGTTTGGATACGGCGAAGCATCAGAAACCTGGTGCTGGTCATGATGTGAAGACAGCCAATAGGCCGACTGAGAGTGCGAGGAGGCTTGATGTTTGAGGACCAGGTATTCCTTGTGAGCTTGTACCATGGTTGCGAGAGAATGAGGTCAGTGAATTATCCTTGAAGAAACCGCCATGAGTGGTCGTGAGAGGCGCGGCTGCTGCGCTAGATTACCACATCTGTTCCGTGTATTCAGTACTCCGTACAAGGCCTCAGTGGAGTTACGGCATTGTTTCCCGGGAGCCTCCACTGGACGAGAATGCTTAGCCAAACACAGGCGAGAAGAGAGATGTGGGAAAAGCCGTCTTTTGAAAGAGTGGTTCTGGGGGAAGGGGGGGGGGGGCTAGCTTCACTACAAGGTTGTTGGAGTTGAACTCCGTAAATAGGGAGAATGGCCTTGAACGCCTGAAAAGGCACAGCAACACGAAATCTCCCACTTTTCTCTTTGGGCTGTGGGTTCCTCGGTGGAATTACGTACGGGCCCTGAGGTGAACTTTTGCAATTCAGCCCTTCACTTCGTCTACCCCCACTTCTTTTAGCCTGTCCGAGATTAGCGGTCCTGGGGGTTGGTCTGGCATCCCCTGCGCTCGAGCGAGGTACACTACTTTGGCCGCCTCAACCTCCCCCAACTCCCTTTCTGTCTCGATAACTCGCCAATGATTGTGATGAGCTGGCGCTCAACCAAGCGATTGGAAACTAGAGAGTTTTGGAAAATAAGGGCTATCGTCAAAGTGTGGTTGAAACTACCGTTTGCTTGTCGGGCTGGGGTGTGGTAGCGGCCACCACCGCGCACCGTTCCGCTGTGGCACAGACATTTGGCAAGCAAACAAAACAGGTTTGTTAAGCCTTTTTCTCCTCCCTCGCTCCCTCCCGCGCTCCCGTCCTCTTCCCTAGTGTGCTAGTGTGCCTGTGTGTTTGCCTCTGTGTGTGTGTGTGCCGCTGAAGGAATGGCGCCCGTTGGAAGGGGGAGGGGGACCCAAACTTGCCCGTCGACGGCGTCTCTCCTAGGCTCTAGCCTCTTGGTATGAGTGTGTGGCACAGCTGGCGCCCGGGGGGGAGGTCTCCGGCGATCCTCCCGCCCCATGGGTGTCTCTGGCCGGGCCATCCTTGCCGGTGGCCCCCGACATCAGGCGATTTCCCCCAAGCAGGGGTCAAGGGAAGTGGGATTAGAGTTTTCGGTTCAAAAAGAGCATCACAGTACTCCGTACGTAGGGGTGGTTCGATGAAGCTCGAAAAGTGACCAGGGTGACTGGCTTTTCTGTGGTCTGGTTGCGTGAAATTGGATGACTTGCGAGTCCTCTTGCATCGGATATGAAGCCCTTTGGGCTGATGGGTGCAGAGGCTACTGGGAGAGTTCAGAGAGATATGTCCCGCGCCCAGGCCGGTTACCATACATACAATTACATTATTACTGCATCTCATTGGTGCCGTATGCTCTCTTGCTCGTTTCATTTGCCTGCTTGCCGCACAGCCGCCACTGTTGCTGCATAGAATTTTGACTTATCGTCCATCGTTTTCAGCCGTCGCAAAAAAGAAAAGAGGCCTGGTCAAGGTTATACACGCCCCCTAGCCTCTTCCCAAGACAATAATTCGTCCAACGGGCAAGGCACAAGAAGAGCACGCTCCAAGCAAACAAGCTGCACAGCGGCCCAGCAAAGAGGAAAGCCCAGTCCAGCACAGAGCACAGCAGCCATGGCAATCTCACAGCAAGGACCCCTCCCCGTCATCATCGTCGGCGCGGGTGTCAGCGGCCTGCTGCTCGCGCAGTACCTCCGCAAGAACAACATCCCCTACCGCATCTACGAGCGCGACACGGACCTCACGACCCGCGGCGTCGGTTGGGGCCTGACGCTGCACTGGTCTCTCCCTGCGCTGCGATCCCTGCTGCCGGACGACCTCGTTGCGCGGCTGCCCGAGGCCTATGTTGACCGAGCTGCCGTCGCGAGGGGTGAGGCGTCGGCGTTTCCCTTCTTCGATTTGAGCACCGCCGAACTCAAGGGCGCCAGCCCCCGCGCACCGGAAAGTCTGAGGATTAGGGTCACGAGGGAGAGATTGCGCCGTTTGGTGGCTACGGATATCGATATTCAGGTATGTTTTTTGTGCTTTATTATACCCACCCGCATTTCTTGGTTGGTCATTAGACACTTGGCAATGTTTCGTCAACAGCTCCCGTGCTAAGTCGTCATCGCAGTGGGGGAAAGGCTTCACGAGATACGAAGAAAATGAGACCGGAGTAGCGGTCTACTTCGAAGACGGCACTTCGGTGGCCGGTCGCGTGCTCGTTGCCTGCGACGGGGGGCCATCCCGTGTCCGGCGCCAGCTCTTCCCGGAACAGCACGAAAGACACCGGATCCCGGTCCGGGTGCTTGGCCTCAAGTTGCAGTTGACTCCCGAAGAGATGGAGCCGATCCGAAAGCTCGACCCCTTCTTCCTGCAAGGTGCATCATCTCGGAACGATACGTTTCTCTATCTTAGCAGTAAGTCATCTTTTCTTTCTTGGTTTTGATCAGAGCGTAGTATCCGATGTTTTCTCTTTTTTTGTTACAGAAAGTGGCTCTTGATAACCCCGATCAAGGCGAAAGCGAGATCTTTGCTGTCTGCCGAACAAGGGGTGTCCCTGAGCCGAGAGTGCTACCATGGGGCCGAGACCCTCCCTTCCCCTTCCCTCTCCATCGTCTTCTTATTGACTTTTGCTCTTGCGCGCGCGTGTACGCAGGGCGGAAAAAAGAGTAAACCCAAAAAAGGATAGATGAAGACTAACAAAAACTCTGTACGCTCCCTGCAGTGCTCGACGCCCCTGGAAACAACGATGAGAGCACGGGCAAGTACAGCTGTCAACTGTGCATCTCATGGCCGGATCGCCCGGGCTTCCTAGGTAATCCGGAGCCGACCGGCTATCCGCTGACGGACGCCGGCAAGGTCGAGCTCATCAGGTCGTTTGCCGAAGGGTGGTCGGAGCCGTTTCGTTCCCTTGCACTCGGCATTCCCGCTGACACTGACGTGAAACACCTTGACCTCTACGATTTCCCTCCGCCGAAGGGGTTGAGGTCCAAGGGGAGGGCCGTGTTGATGGGCGATGCCTTTCATGCGATGGCGATGTGTAAGTCCAAAAAAAAAAAAGCCCTTCGTTGTTGACAAATCTCCCCGTTTGCCTATTTTCCCGAAACGTTTCGTTCGGCATTGAGTTCTGGGTTTCTTGGCCTGGCCCTCTACCTATCCTTGAGGGTGGTTCGTCTCAAATAGACGAGGATGTATGGCTGACGGCACGCACAGACAGAGGCGAGGGTGCTAACCACGCCATCCTCGACGTTCTCGACTTCGCAAAGACCGTTGGGCCCAAGTTGAGCGGTAGCAACAACAGTCTCGCGGACCATCGAGCCGTTCTGGACATTTACGAAGATACCGTGGTCTCCAGAGCTCGACCCGGCGTTTTGGCGTCACGGCGGGCCTGCATGGATGCGCACGACTGGCCCAAGATTAGCCCTACGAGTCCTCTTCTCAGCAAGCGGGAGATGAAGCTTCAGTTTGATGAAGAGTAAAAGGAGCTATGGAACTACTCCGTACGGACGTCCCACCAGTAGACTTAATGTTCTTTCTACTCTAATTGATTCAGTCATGATATAAAAACAGACATACAAGATCGCGTACACCGTGTTCTCGGGAATGGGGATCAGCATCGTGTTGTGGGATGTATGGGGTGATGGGGTGATTTCTTGACACGTAACCGTCCCTCCACCTCCTCCCAACCACCCCGGTCTGTTGTGGCTCCTCCACCGCAGTGGAGAGAGATCAGCAAGACGAGAGAGCCCTGTGCTGCTGTGCCTGTGCTGTGCCTCGACGACCAGGTTTCCCCCCATCTTGCTCCCGCCGGCTAGCGATCGAGGGTATCATTCTCTGCAGAAGCGAAAGAGTGATGATGCGATGCGGTGCGCCTCCGTCAGATCCCAACCGGATTCCGAGAAAAAAAGTCCTCAATGGGAAGTGATCGCTACTAATGAACAAAACATCTCATAGTTCGTGTCCCTCCAACGCCCTACAATCAATGTATCGAATCTGATGCTTTTCTTTCCAGACCAAGTCCTTTTTACACATTATCATGTTACATTTTTCGCCATTTAAATGCTTTGTCTTGCGATTTTGGGATTGTGGCGACGCGTGATATCAGCCCCCTCTTACACATCTGAATCTCGTGAATCCCTCCGTCGCGTGCCGCCAGTCGTTCCACCTTGCATGCCGGATTTGCTCTCCACCCTGTCGTCGACTTGGACGCTGTACGTCACAGACTTCATGATGTTGAAGGGCAGAATGTTCTCCTCGCTGCCGTTGTCGCCCTTGCTGTGGTTCGCCGACGCGAAGACGCTCTTGTCGTGGTTCATTTCGCTGAGCTTGTACCGCTCCCCGCCCTTGAGGTGGCTGCGTCCGTGCGACGAGCCTCCAGAGTACTTTGAGCGGTAGTTCTTGGCCTTCTTCATGCACACGGGTGCCAGGAATGGTAGTGAAGACACGATATTCTGCCCAGATTCATTAGCCATGTTTAGTCTCACCGGAAGACACGGGAAAGCTCGCGGACACTTTTCCGGAAGGAAACTTACACCAACGTTAAATTCAATGGTGCCCCACAGGACCAGCATCGTCGAGTTGCCGTCGCCGTACTGGATGCGGTTGATCTCGAGGTATCGGAGAATGGAGCATAGCGTCGTGAAGAGGCCGAGTAGGAAAATAGCAATGAGACCGGCCTTCTTTTCCACGCGGACGTTGAGCTTCAGCAAGACAGGAATAGGTAGTACTGCTACGACAACGTCGGAGATGATGGTGACAACAGCGTATGCGGTGAAGGACGGGCCCGCGGGCAGACAAGTTCCCGCTTTGAGTGGGTTCCATGACTTGTCGACGGGTGTGCAGGCGAAGACAAGCGAGAATGAGCATGCCAAGTGGGCAATGAAGACCAAGATAATGGTCAGCCAGACGATGCGGCGATAGCTCTTTTGGTCGGTGCCCTTGAGAAGGCGGAGGTAACTGATCAACAGGGCAATCTTGAAAAAGCTGATGCCCAGCTGGTAAAAAGGACGACCTGCAAAGTTGATGCGTGTATATAAAATCAAATTGTCCTTTGGCCTAAGCTTGATGGGCAAACCAAGGCCGTATCTCGTTTCTGATATCCCCATTAGCACCGGTGGTGGAAGTCATATCGAAATGGTTTGAACTTACGTGCAATTGTAAGACCGGAATAGATGAGAGCAAAGAATTCCGATAGAACCGACATCCAGTCATCAGCAGCCAGACCTCGGGCGGAAAATCGGATCCAGATTCGAGAGCCCACAACGACGACTGAAAGTACAGAGAGAACGATGACGACGGCGATGATGGTCGGCCATTGCGATATGGCCTCGACCTCGGGCGTGGCGTTGAGAACCCAGCCCATAGCGGCGGTTTATAAAAACAACGGTTGGCACAGCGGGCTGCGTGGCGCTGAGTCGAAAATCCAAGACAAGAACCAACAAACTTTCCGATGAAGAACGCCGAGGTCTTTCGTGACTCGTTCTAGCGTTGCCGCGATGTGGTGTGTAACTGTGGCTTGCAACCAACACGATTTGACGTCCAACGAGTTTCCAAGTTCCAACGAGGAAACCAAGACCAAATAAACGCGGGACCAACGGCGTAGTATAAAACCGGGATCGAATGGGGAGAGGGATAAAAAAGGCCAACGGAGGTTTAAGGGGACTCAAGGGAGAAGCGAGCGTGAATGGGGAGAGGAGGGGGAAGCGACCAGCCGACTGGTAAAATAAGATCCTAGCCTGCAGGTCGAAAGCAAGGGACACTTTATGAATTTGGTGGAGAGCAGCAATACACAAACAGCATCCGCAGACGTTGAACGGCCAAGACTAGGGGGGGTTGGCCACTTTAATCTTTATTGCGTCGTGCGGTGCGGTCTTCTACCGCCCGCTCGCTCGCGCGGTTGTGTTTGTGTGGTGTGCGTGGCGTTGAACACTATGTGTGATGAGTGGTGCAGCATGGCCCCTTCACCTTGCCTTTGCCAGCTGGGACATGACATTATCCACAAGGAACAAGAAAATATGAGCCAGTCACTTTGCGTGTATGTGCTCCGAGCTTCTGGGAACTTTGGGAAGTAAAAAAACGAACATGCTATGGGGTACGGATACCTGCGTCAAGTAGCTCTATCCTTACGAGAAGGAATCGAGAGAGTCTCCGCCTGGCCTTACTGCTTCGACACCCTGAAAAGCTCGCAGGTCACGACATTTTGGGCAGGTCAAGAAGCTCTCACAAGTGACAAGGCAGAAGGGGTAAATCTGGGATGCCTTGTCTGGCAAAGGCAATCGGTCCTCAAATGTCTCAAGCACCGCAAGGATTGGGCCAGTCTGGATGGAATCCGTGCAATGTGATAGGGTTTTGGGGCCTGGTGCTGGCTCGGGAACCTGGTGCTGGCATGGCCTTGCTAATGTCTCGATGTTCGGCCAGTGGCCCAATGGCCAGGCTCCGCAGGGCATTCATCCATCGGACATGGGGCAAAGGCCAGTAAAGTTGCCATGGAAGGGGGGAAATCCAAGTGATTCCACGCCGAAGTGATGTGGATGTCTTCGGGTTATTCGTAAATCGAATGTGACGCTGGACAACATGAAATGTGAGAAGCTTCCAAAGAAGAGGAAGGTCTGTAGGTCACGGAAGCGCGGGAAAGACAAATTGTTTGGGGGATCACCACAAGAGGCTCCGCAGCGAATGCATCGCTGCATCGTTCCCTTTTCTTGCGATTTGATGCATCGTCTTCTTTCTGGGTTTCTGGCTGCTACACGTTAAAGCTTTGCCAAGCCTCCCAAGTCTGGTTTCCGAATTACATTATTTCTTCTTCCTGGGGCCGGGACTGGGCTGGCTTCGGTCGGTCTCCATCATGCCGTCCGGAGTACCATCCGAAGAGGAGGGGGGGGCGTCTGGCGTGGTATTGTAAATGCGTGTGGTTACTTCGGGACAGAAAAACTTCCACGGAACAAAATCGCTCTTCGGGAGAATACTTTCAGAAGTTACCAAATACGACCACGGAAAGACAACGGTTGGCTTGGATTGCCAACCATGGTACCATGGTGCAACAACCTACGACGGCCGACGAACCAGGGTTCTTGGAGGGGAGAATTGAGAGAGGTTAGGCCAAAAGCAGAAGATGCGACGGCAAAGGGACGCGGGCGGTGCTAAGCGGCATTGCGTCTGCTGCAAGTCGTTGGCAACTTGCAAGGTCTGAACGGACCACGGACGGTATCTGTCAAACTTCCCACCGTTCGTGGCCCTGGCTTCTTCTGTTCTGTTGCCGCCGCCGAGGCGAAAGTTTGGAAGTTTCTGACATCGTTCCCCAAAGTCTACGGATACTGTGAGTGTGTGCGTAATGCGGAACTTCCTACGCAAGTGTCTGGTGTGTCCAGAACTCAGCAAAGCAGGCGACAAAGATTAACATCGTTCGATGGCAGAAGCCAAATTGACACTTTGACAAGTCGGCTAGACCGTCCCGTCTTGTCGCCTTGTCATTATTAAAAACTGCCCCCATTTCTGCCCGTGTTCTCGCAACGCCCCCGCTCGCAGGAGAACTTTTTTCTTCCTTTTCTGCCCCCCAATTTGCAGAGAGCGTAGAGGCCCAGAGCCTCTTAACCTCCTTCATTCCCAGCTATCTGCGCTGGCCCGCCACATCACGACGACGTCTTCTGGGTTGCTGACTCGGATGTACGATAAGAACCAGCAGAGCGCAGATGAGCGGATGGGGATAACTTGAGAATCAGTCTAATAGAGAGGGGATGAGGGGCCCTTATTTACGGTCACCATCAAGCCTAGATCCCCGCGCAAAACCACTCTGAAGAGCGGGCCGACGAGAACCAAGAGCCTAGAGGTCCCAGAATCGTCGCAAAAGTCGCAAAACGAACTGGTATTGGCATACAGATCATAGGCTAAGAGGTGATGCGGCCGGATATGAATGGAACAGGGCTCTTCAATGGGCCTTTTAAATGGGGTGAATAACCGTAGCAGGCCGGGTTCTGGCTTCATCTGGATCCAGTCCTCAGCTGAGAGGTACGGATATGCCACCACTCTCACCTGTGTATGTATGGAGTACTCCGTCCTTGGGGGAAAGGAGGAGCCTGGAGGAGTAACTTGTCGAGATCCATCGCTCGCCAGACCGGATATCCCTCGTTCTCGAACTGGAGGTCCAGGTTACATGCATCGGCCACTGGGGATTGAGCCCCAGTCTTCCTTCTCGTGAGTTAGGGGTCCCCCCGGTCCCCTGGTCCGACTACGCAAACCTTGCATGCTGCAGGCGGGGATCGGGGAGCTGCGCCGTACGGTACGCTAAGCTGTTGGTGTGGTCGATTTTGGGAGGGAAAAGTGATAATACTTGCGTTGACATGGGGTGAGATGTACAAAGGTGAGACCTGCAGCACGCAGGTAGCACGTTGCTCGTCTTGTCTAGCCCTCCTCCTTCCTGCAGCTGCTCCTCATCATCCAAGTTCCAACAAGAGCCGTGTTCAATTGTTGTAACTTGTGGACTGTGTGGTGGTGGTTCTGATACCATTCTTGTACACATCTCCTGGCGGGGTCTCTATTACTGGACGAACTACTAATCAGTCGAATCAACTCTTGTCACTCGTTGCTTTTCTCCCTTTTCATTGCGACTTTCCCCTCCTCTTCATCCTGTTTTACTTCTTTTACCTTTTCCTTTTCCATCTGACACCCGCGCGGAGATCAGATCACATTGGACCAGAAATCTCGAATACCCCCCCATCCAACCTTCTTTAGCCTTCAGTCCCGCAGCGGAAGCCTGTGCGCGCCTCGTCGTCGATCACTAGACGGACTGACAACTTTGCTTTTTGGCATCTCTCTTCCTTTCCCGCTGCTGAGGCTACGGTAGGAATCGAGAAGGGGTCACATTCTTCCTAATTGCTTTGCTTATTCTTTCGTCCTACCCTCCTACCTATCGGCTCTAAAGCAAGACAACATATATACAAAGCAAACATGTCTGTGGACGAGAAGAATCCAAAGGACTTTGTGAGCTCGGCCTCGTCCGACTCCCACGCTGAGACGGGCAACGTCGACGCCGCATGGAAGTTCCTCAACGACCATCGCGATGCCGGCACCGACACGAGCGCCGTGGACATGAACGCGCTCAGGCGCAAGATCGACTGGCGCATCGTCCCCCTCATGTTTCTCTGCTACACCATGCAGTTCCTGGACAAGGTCATTCTCAACGTAAGTGACTTCTACGAGAAGGTCCTCAGAGATCACTTCTCCCACTACGACCCCTCTCAGCTCATGTCTGACTGCTTGCTTTTGCGGCCCGGGCCTCTCTCTTACCACGCGACCAATGCTAATATGATATCTGACATTGTAGTACGCCGCCGTCATGGGCTTGAACAAGGACCTGAAGCTCGTCGGCAACGAGTTCTCCAACATTGCCACCTTCCTCTTTGTCGGTCTTCTCTGCTTTGAGATTCCTAACAGTAGGTTACCCCATTTCTATTCTCCATCTCACCGGAAGAAAAGGAAAGAAAGGAGAGACTCGAACGATGGAGAGACTCTGGAGAAGCTCGAAAGGATGGAGAAACTCGGATGTTGAAGAGACACGAACCATCAAGACTCGAACCATTGTCACAGTCTGGCAAAAGGAAGACTTAGAGAAAGCGAGACTAATAACAATTCCTCCACAGTCTACTTCCTCCAAATGGTCCCCGCGGCCAAGTGGTTGGGCGCCAACGTCATCCTCTGGGGTACCGCGACCGCCTGCGGTGCCGCCGCACACAACTACCAGTCCCTCCTCGTCTCCCGCGTCTTCCTGGGTATCTTCGAGGCCACTATCGGCCCTTCCCTGATGCTCATCAGCGCCCAGTGGTACACCAAGTCCGAGCAGGCCCCGCGCTTCTCCTTCTGGTACCTCGGTCTCGGCCTCGGCCAGATCCTCGGCGGCGCCATCTCCTACGGCTTCCAGCACATCGCTCCCGGCGCAGGCCTCGCCGGCTGGCGCATCATGTTCGTCGTGCTCGGCTGTATGACCGTCACCATCGGCATCTGCACCATCCTCTTTGTCCCTGATACGCCCATGAAGGCTACCTTCCTGAGCGACACTGAGAAGGTTGCTCTGCTGAAGCACGTCAGCGTCAACCAGACCGGTATCGAGAGTCGCAAGTTCCGTCCCAAGCAGATCCTCGAGGCTCTCATGGACCCCCAGATGTACCTTATGGTCGTTGCCGTCGTTCTCGTGAGTCTTGTTCCGCGTTATTCCTGGAGATGTGTAGTCCGAAGCCCGCTAACCCCTTGCCAAAGTTGTCCGTTTCCAGCGGTGTTGTCACCACCTACTCTGCCACCCTCATCCGCAATCTCGGCTACGACTCCAAGCACGCCGCTCTGATGAACATGCCCTCGGGTGTTGTGAGCATCTTCTTCACTCTCCTCGTCGGTTATGGCATTCGTTACACGTCCAACCGGTGGGCCTGGATCGTCGCCTGCATCATCCCAGCGTGAGTCAACAGTGGATCTAGCGTGAGAAGAAAAAGTAAAATACTAACCCCGCGTAGCATCATCGGTGGCGCTCTGATGTCTTTCCTTCCCGTTAGCAACCGCTCTGGCTGCTTGGCCGGCATCTACCTCGTCAACGCCGTCGTTGCCCCCTTGACCGTCTTCTACGCCGTAAGTACACCGCATCTCTAACTGTAGAGACCTCTTAGTCTCGAAAAGTCAAACATCAGATGTTGGGCAACATGACTGATATAAGATTTAGTGGACTGCCGCCAACTTTGGAGGTGCCACCAAGCGTGCTTTCGCCGCCGCCATCGTCTCCGGCTCCTTCTCGCTCGGCAACATCATCGGACCCCAGACCTTCCAGGCCAAGGACGCCCCAGAGTACCGCCCGGCCAAGATCGCCGTCATGGGCACCCAGGCTGGCTGCGCCGTCGTCACTCTGGCGCTGTACGCCTACTACCGCTTCGAGAACAAGCGCCGCGGCGCCATCAAGCAGTCCGAGGACGCCTACATGGCCCCCGAGAACTGGCAGTCGATGACCGACAAGGAGAACAAGTCGTTCCGCTACACCTACTAAGATAGTTGAGCAGAGCGCGGGTAGTATGCACAGAGCGCAAAAGGTTCCGAGTTGTTGAAGAAAAAGTATACTTATAGATGTATATAGCATTTGGGCAAAAGGGGGAGGCTTCATTGTACATTACTAGATCTTGGTACTGACCAATGAGACCACGTATTTACCGACGATTACACGTTGCGCCGTCCGTGGACTCATTTGGGTTTCAGACGGGTTGGGTCTTACGCGCCGATACGAACGACATAGCTTTTCAGCTTACAGGCCCGTTACAGTTTCAGGCCACATTTATCTCGCCAACGGACGCTTTAGACTGGTTCTAAGTCCGATGCTTTGCCTGCCCGTCCGTCGCAGGAGGGGCAGGACAGGGTATGAGAATAGAAAGAAAACAAAATCATGTTTGGTCATCCATCCCTTATTCCCGTTGCGTGGCATTGCGTTAGTCTGTTTGTGGGTGATGTGTAAGGCTGACTGTACGGGCATACGGCGCCACGGTTCACCAAGTCCGGTAGCACCATCCGGCCGGCACTTGGAGGAGTTGGTGCTGCGGCTGTCTTTGATTTTAAGCTTCATCTTACCGCCTTGTGTCACGTCTGTCGTGCGGGTCGCTCGGTAACTCTCCACCCACTTGCCGGTGAAGGGAAAAGGGCAAACAGGGTGACAAAGGAAAAAAACCAATCGGCGGTCGGTGCTCACGGGCAACTCTGTCTCTATGGCAAAAGCCCTAAAGACTTGGGCCTAAAGACGCACGGGTTACCAGAAGAGGTTAGCATTTCCGCTATACTTTTTGACAATGGGATCAAAGATGGGTAGACATCGGGCTGATAGTTCTTCCAGGTTCAATTGTACGGGCTTAGACTAGAATAGTAGTATTCGCCTAGTTCTGGACTGGTCAGATTGCGACCCCAGCCTTTAGAGTCTACTATGACCTTTAGCCTATGACAGCTAGCCTAATGAAGAGCTTACTCGCGTGGCATGGCACCGGCATTGAATCCCGTCGGGATCATGTAGAGAGCCCGCGCGCGAAGCCTCAACCTCAGAGCTATCTTATGCCAAGGTCTTGACAAGCTGCTTGAAATCCGCCTCGGTCATCCTCTGAACCCCGAGCAACTCGTTGGTGGCATCGGTATCGAAAGGGAGCTGGAGCTCAGGGTCATAGACAAATCGCAACACAATGTCTTCGATGACCGACGCGTCAAAAACCCCAGAGAGTAGCTTCTGCACGCCCCTCTCGTAGCGCTCCTTGGTGCTGACGTTGATGACCTCGATTTCTATATCGGGCAGAGCTTCCTTGACTAGCTCCACGATCCGCTTCTGCGTCAGGTTGATCACCTCAATCGTCAAGATCTGGTTCCTGGTCGCGCCGGGTCGTTTGAGCACACCCACGACCGCATCTCCAAAAGCCTTGCGCGTGCTCAGCCCAAACCGAATGTCGCCGTCCTCATGGATGTAGAACTTGCGTTTGGGGAGGCACATGCCAGTGTCGCAAGTCATGAGCCACTCGATCCAAGGCCCGCCGAGGATGCTGGTATACTCGATGCGCCCAGCTGCGGCGGCTTTCTTCAGCGCCTCATCGACTCGAATCTTGGAGGCTGAGAGGGGCACGGCTTGCGTACTCGGATTCCGATGATCGGAGCCGAACTCCGAGGGGATGAAGCGTTTTACCTCCGCAGCAATGGCAGCCTCGAGGATGCGCAGCAGGAGGGCCTCGAGGTGACCTGGGACGACACAGACGACGGCGTCAAACCCGCGGAAAGCAACGGTCAAGTCGTCCAATGATTCATAGTCAGCTGCGACAGTCTTTACTCCTGGTGGGAATGTCTTGGCGTGGGAGCCCCGGGTGATGACTACAAGGTTAAAGATGCCGGCGGCAGCGAGTTGGTTGACTATGACATGCCCGAGGTCGCCGGTGCCCTAAGGTCGGGTAGTAAGTATGGGTGGTACGGTGGTCAGTGCAGTTGATCGGGCTGCCTGCCTATGTTAGGCTTTAGGGGAACGGGTACGGAGTAGCCGTAACCGTCTAGTGTAACTTGTAAGGGTAAGGTAGGGGCAAAGGGGAGATGGGGGATCCACGATGCGTGGCTCATGCAATCTGTAAAGAGTAGGTAGAGTGTGGCTTACTCCAATAACGGCAATATTCTTCAGGGTAGCCGTAGTCATGGTTTATTTTTGTCGACTTGATAGGTTGTCTCAGGTTGTAAACTTTTTCTAAAGGACAGGGGGCCTGATTGATGAGGTGAAGCGTGTCTGATGTGAGATGGGCTAATAACGGCTAAAGACTTGAATGCTTAATGCTTCTGATCCTCTTTGGCGATGTGAGGGCATATCCAACCTCTTTGGTATAGGGCGATGCCCCATTCATAATATACAGAAAGATTATGAGACTCTGCCTATAACCATCATTATTCATCAAGTCCAGGCCCTCCGCTGCTGCTTACCGTTATCCTACCGGTGTACCGGCGGACGCATACATAAGCCTCGGCGCCCGGAGGCCCCGCTCCGGCGGCAGATCCCCACATATCTCGGTATCCCACCGGCTGAGTAATCTGGGCCTATAGATGGGCCAGATGGACGCCCAGCCAATCGTTGGCGAGCGTTGGCGCATCCAACTGCCGTGGAAGGTTTAGCCCCGAATACCCACCGTCCACCTCTGACATCTCCCTCCTAGTCTTAGTCCTCCTAGTCCCAGGCTCCCAGTCACTCGTCTCCCAGTCGTCCCAGTACCCAGCAAGCATAGTCGTTCCGTCTCGTCCAAGAGCTAAGCGTACGGCGGAATCAAGCGAAGTCCACGTCCGAACACCCAACATAACGCCTACACACTTTCTCCACGCACGCGGCGCACACAGGACCTGTCCCAGACCCAGACCACCTAAGCCTTTAGCCCTCTTTAACCTATCCTATCCTATCTCTGCTCTGCTTGCTCCGGGTGGCTATCCGACCCCCTTCTCAAGCAACCTCTTTTAGATCTAGTCAACCCGCCGGTAACTACTCCAGGGCAATGGATCTATCCCTTCCTTGCGTTGGAGGTCCCTAGAATGCCCTTCACCTGCGACCATGAAGGCTGCGGCCGCTCCTATCTTCGTAAGAAACACCTCACACGCCACAAAAAAGAGCATTCTGCAACGCCTTCTTTCTCCTGTCCGTCATGCGGTACCAAGTTCACAAGAGGGTACGTATGGCATTGGTGGTTGACAACTGCTTATTCCTTTCTAATACGTGGTGCCTCTGACACTGCTTGTCTTGTCACCTGTCGCGTCCATCGGGTTGCATTCCCAAGAAGTTTCTCATGGGTTGACTATTGTTTGTCGATGTCGATCGGATTCTGGATCCCGCGCGAAAAAAAAAATAACTAACCCGCGGTAATTTTCTATCAAAATTGTAGAGATACCCTCCGTAGACACATGGTACTACACGGCCCTTCAGCCCCGCCAACCCGCGTAGCACAAGCCTGCGTTCCATGCCACCGGACAAAGACCAGATGCGATGGTCAGCAGCCCATTTGCTCAACATGCAATGACAAGGGGAAATCGTGCGAATGGCCCCAGCCGCGCGGCGGCAGCAAATCTCTGACGGACCGGTCCTCCTCCTCGCCGTCCAGCTCCTCCGGCCTACCGACCTCGGGCTGCACGCCGCCCTCGAACTCCATGGCCATGCCCGACCACGGTGGCCACCCGATGACGGCTCCGTCCATGCAGCATCAGCATCAGCAGCACCATCCGCCCACCGGCATGACTACAACCTCGCATGCAATGATGTCGGCTGGGCCCATGCCGATGACCACGATGTCCGACACCCTCGACTTCACCACCCCGGGATCCATCCTAGATGAGGCCATGAGGCTCCAGTTGCAGAGTATCTACTTCACCAAGTTCCATCCCCAGTGGCCGCTGCTGCATCGGGAGACGTTCGAAACGACGGCACAACCCAAGTTGTTGATGCAGGCCGTTATGACGGTTGGGCTATGGTTTGCTTCATGGCCGGACGCGAGGAACCTCGCGGTCAAGTTCCACGACAGTCTTTTGGTAGAAACAGGGAATAAACTTGTAAGTTGCTGTCGCTGTCTATTGTTTACCAGCCCGTGTGTTTTCCTCTGGTCTTTTGGTGGTATCTCTACGCTTGGACGGAGGTCTTTGCTAGCTACACGGACGTTGGTTGTTGTATAAGGAAACCTATTCGTAAAGAAGAGCCCTGTGCTAACCGTCGTTACAGCTCGATCTGCTGGAGCAGTCAAGACAACGGTTGCTCTCGCCGCGGGTGGATCTGCTACCAATTTTCCAGTCCATGCTGATCTCGACAATACTCGTGCCGTACCGAGCGGACCAGTCCATGGACAACGTGATGATGACGCATGCCATGTTGCTCGAGACGTTCAAAGCCACGGGTGTATACGAGCAATCAAAGATCAACCTAGGGTCGCAGCTCTGTGGGCATAGTGGATACCCTTGGATCTTTAAAGAACTATACCAACGGTAAGTAAGAGTTATTTCTCTCGATGTGTCAACCCGCAAAGGAAGAAAACGGGAGAGCATCGAAAGGATCGTATCACCCAACAGCAGCTTCTTCCCGCGGAAAAAGTTTGGAGGAACAGTCCTTCAGCCACTACAGTTTTTCAATACTTGATTAGTACGCGAGTCATGACTAACTCTATTCGTCTACAGTCTCGCCGTCTTCCAGTTCAAGCTACATCTAATCCTCCAAACAATATTCATCACAATACATCCGGCACTGCGCCTATCCCGCAATGCAGAGCCGGCCATGCTCAGGATAAAAATACCGCTACCGCTGATGATGTGGGATGGCCCCGCGGCGCACTGGTACGGCATGGTCCCGACAGATCCCGCGCTGATGGACGCGAGCGGCGGCGGCGGCGACGACGACGAAGTGCTGATGATTGGCAAAATGTGCGAAAAGGCGAGCCTGACGATGGACAATAAGGCCCTCGTCCCTCTACTCTCCTGGGACCGGTGTTTGGGTATGGCGATTTGGTGTTGGTGTCTACGGGGGTCCGAGAGCGACAAGAAGTTTATAGAGAACGTGAAGCCGTTTGTCCTCGATCCGTTGAAGGATACGAATGTTTTACCAGGTTCCCGCTAGGTGGGATGGCATCAATGCGAAATAAACAAAAAGAAAAAAATACTGGAAATTTTTGGCACACTAGCAGCGATCTATTTCCTATGACGTAAAGCATCTTTACAGCTTGCCTATACTGACAAACGTGCAACGCCTATAGACTACGCCATTCTCCGTGTCGACAAACATCACGATCAAACGATCAAACCTCATCAACAGCGACGCCTACGATGACCGTCGGACCGGCACACAAGGCTGCTCTATTTTTCTCTCCTTCTCTCTCCCTTTCCGTCGGCGCAATTTTGCTGCGGCGGCGCCCACTCGGCATCCCACCCGGCCAACAGGTCATTATCAAGGGGGGTTTCGTCCTAGTGTGCCGGTGGGATAGCGGGATAATTTTCCCGCTCTGGATCTAGTGAGTGGGGTGGCGCGGTGACCGACGCTTCATGCACAACAGAAACTAGCTGGGGCCGCCGGGTTGACTTGCCTCTGGCTCGACTTGCCTCCGGCTCAGGTGGGATAGAGATTCCATAGTCAAATTAGACGTCTGCCGCCCTCACCTAACGTAGTCCAAATGGGCAGATCGGTCACCGCGCTTCAAGGGAGTGTCAGTGACATTTGCAGCGAAACCTCCAACGCGGTCACTGAGTAGTTAACGATAACGAAGTGATACTTTCGAAACTCTCCTCTGCTCGAGACATCAGAGTCGAATATCCGAGCGTCGGATTCAAAAAAAAAACCAAACGATCTGTACCAATACTCATATATCTTGAACGATGACGGACTCTACGCAATGGACTCGAGTGCTCCAGCTCGTCAACCTGCTAGGAGTCACGCATCTTGCCGGTACCGTGATAACCATTTGAACAAGGCCCATGAGATTCCGGAAGCGTGGGAAGCTAAGATCGTCTGTAGGCTACCAATTCGGGACGGACAAGATTACCATGCACAGCATCCTAGAACTCAATGACAAGGACACCATCGTAAAGCTCTGGTTCCGGGGATGGGACTTTGGACGTGTATACGGCCCCGCAATGGTTGTCGGCACGGCCGCCGTTTTTGGCTTCCTGGCATGGAACGGTGCGCGCCCACTTCCCTTATTTTTCGCCCCCCGTCCACCCCCTAACCCGTACTCTACCTTGCGCTTTCTACTACAGCTCCCGCAACTTTAAACAGACGAACAGACCCTCCTTCCCATTCATGGACAGGACTCGCGACTAACATCTCTTGTTGAACTAGACGGCATTGCAAGTCCGGCGTTTCCCTTCAATCTCGCAGCCGGACTCCTGATGGGGGTCGTCGGCCCGTATACGCACTTCAGGGTCTTCCCCATCAACGACAAGCTCTTGGAGGAGCATCGAATTGTTATCAAGGCGGAAAAGACGGATGAGCGTCCAGGGGGGGCGAGTCTCGAGGCTGTTCGAGAATGGGCTGCTGATTGGAAGAGACTCGACATACATCGCCAACTGCTCGCGTATCTTGCTGCGGGGGCTGGCTTGATGGCTGTTCTCAGATCCTGAGTTGCTGCTGAACCGATTGGCGACTGAGGATATATTCGATGGTGGGGGAGAGTTGAGACGATGTTACACAGTTATAAATTACGACGAACGAAGTCTCCCGAATACGAACGGATACGATTAGTACGAACGATACGAACGGATACGAATTCCCGCGATTCATTGAGTACGAAGAAGTTGCCGAACCTGTTCTATTGAAAAGAATACTTCAACAAACAAGTGATCTGGTACAAGACGAGACACTCAAGCGACAAGGGCAGATTGATTCAAGTCCGTCGTCACACCATCCGCCACATGTCGATTCAAGGTCTGAGTTCGAAGAAACCCCCCGAATGTCCTTCGAGGTTTGGCGAAAGCGACGCGAAATATTGACGATCCCCAAATTTTCAATCGGCAGACGATACCCATAGTACGCATCGATCGGTCTCGACTGTCGCGGATTTCCGTTCTGTGAAGCTGTTCACATACTCTCGACCTCAAACCTGACTTGCTCTTTTTGTTGGCGATGCAATAAGTGATTGGTGGGAGATAACTTCCTATCTAGTTCTGGTACCCACACACTGAGACCGACCGAGTCTGTCGAGGCGGAACTCGGCTCTATTGTCAGCGGGCATAACGGCATTTTTATTGAACGCTCGCGTCTTCAATCAACCAGCCCTGTGAGCCGCGCCTGGTAAGCGACTGGTTGGCTAGATCTCTTCGCTTCCCGGAACTGAAGCCAACTGGAAGGACTTTGCCATTGAAGCATTGTTCGATTTGTCGTCAGCTTCGTCTCGTTGAGATTACAACCCTGGGAGCTTCAGAAGCATCATCGTCATTGTATTATCTCAGACTCCTGCAGAGTCATGGCGCTTTCCCAATGCTATGATGTAGGGGGACTAACACTGTTTTGGGTTCACGAGATCGGACCGGCCTCAAGGTCTACTGTCATCCGCAGACCACCGAAGCATTTATTCCACAGGCAGGATATATTGTTCTCCCGGTGTCAGCTGCGCAATTCCCTGCTCATATACTTCCACCGCCGTATTGATGCGTTGGGTATACAGACTCCACGCTCGCTCTCAATCATGGCGCGTGCCGTTCTGAGACCAGCTCGAGCAGTTGGGAACATTGCCAGTGCCCTCAGCCAAAGTTTCGAAAGTCCTTAGTTCATTAATCAGACGAGTTTATATCTTCATTGATGTCCCTACCGTTCAACAATGCCATTATTTAATCGCCGCCAAGGTCCTCACGAGTCGCCAGCGATGGTACTCGACGTTCCCATGTTCCGAAGGGCCGTGGGCTAACAGAAGATCTCTTGGGCATACTAAACGGCAGCTGCGCCCACGCGTTCAAATAAGTGCCTTCGTGTCGATCAAAAGGAATGGGCATCCGGTGAACTACTGATATCTGATGAGCCATTCCAAGCTGCAGGACAGAAATGGTCCAGCTACCAATGCCAATTGGGTACTGTGCAATCTTGCAAGGCATCGAACGCATCCATCGAGAGACCAGTTTATATTGATGGAGCCCCTAGCTGCTCGAAGCGAAAAAATCGATTGCCATTGTTCGTCCACAAATCTTCGTGGTAGACCTTCTCCTGTTTCCCATTGCACTCGTTCAAGTCCCAAAGCCCCCAAAAAGGCCAAAAAAGAGAATCTTCAACTTGAGCGTGGAATCTAACCACTGAATCTCCCCGAGGTGGGCTCGAACCACCAACCTCCAGATTAACAGTCTGACGCGCTAGCCAATTGTGCCATCGGGGATGTTGAGATGTTGTGTCTCTGTGGGTTGACGGGCTGCGCGATTTTTGGGAATATGGAGCTTGCGTCGTAGTGTGGACCGTCTTGGTGTGGGGAATCGTCAAAGCGAGAAGTCATAGAGTGGAAACGAGTCAGTAAGGTCGGCTAGAGAGGATCGAAGCAGCAGGCGACATACCGAACATGGTCGAAGTCAGGCGAGCGTGGTCGCCAGCTCTCTGGTGCCGAAAGATGGAGGGAAGGAAGGAAGGAGGATAGTCGTGAGTTCGTGGAGGAATCGGTGCATTGGGTCTTGGCAACAGGGCCTGCGGCAAGGGCCTTTCGTATTGGAGGCCAATCGATATCGATGCCTCGAGAAGAAGCGGCACGGTTGTCGCAGAATTCTCTTTGGATGTTCAGCTGTCAAATCTGTCCCTCTCTGAAGCTGTGATCACCAAGCTGTCCGAGGAAGTTGAACCAGGAGGAGTAGCTTTCGGTGAAGATTTGTGGCTTTTGGTAGAAAACTCGGTAAGCAGATGGATCCACTTAACCTTGCGGGGCATCTCGGTGAAGGAGGTGGGACAGAAATAAGCTTCAGTACGTACCAACTCACGTGCCATAGCTCCCTAGCGCGCATCAATTTTCGACCCCTGTAGTTGGGCAGTCGCGTCTCACCCTCATTTCACCACTGCCGTCACTCTTTCAGCCCGTTTGTCGTTCAAGAAACGCAATTTTCTTCACCCGCCGACGAAGGAACTTCATCGGTCAACATGCCAGACTCATCCGACGAATCGGATCACGATGGTGTCGGCCTCATGCAGAATGATGCATCCGACCGGGAGTCTTCAGTCAGCGAATCCGGAACAGAAGCCGGCCATGACCCCGGCCAAGGCTTCCTCGACGTCGAAGCTTCAGAAGAGGGGAACAGCGACTCTGACGACTCATCAGAATCGGACTCGGAAGATGCATCGATTCTTGGCGAATTTCGTCGCAAGAGCCCGCGGGTGTTCTTCCCGGAATTTCGCAGACTTCCCATCGAGCTTCGCCATCGCATCTGGCAGTACTTTTGCCCCGATCTCGGTCCATCACCACGCGTCTTCTCATTCCAGGTGCTGCCCAATCCAAGGCAGGACACCATCTGGGAAAGCACGCCCTTGGAGAACCAGATTGCGGCAGTGGACGCCATGTTGCGTGTCCATCACGAGTCTCGAGACATCGCTCTCAAGGCATTTCCAGACACCCTAGCGATCCGGGAAGGCCGGCGCAGCATTCGTTTCAACAAGGAACGAGACGTCGTTCACCTCAACGGTATCAAGCGCGTCTGGGACCACAACCTCAAAGTCCCTGGCTTCTCTGAGAAGATTGTTAACCTGGCCATGGACGGAGCCAACCTGGACGCCAATGAACTGCGGCTCCTGTTGGCGTTTCCTAATCTCAAAAACCTATTCGACTTTCAGTGGCATAACGACAGACGCATACCGCATAGGCTACGGTGGTGCGCATCGGACCTGGTTCACAACTACGAGCTCCAGCAATTGCGCAAGGACGTGGACGTCGGCGAGGATCTTCACTTTGTGTACTGCTGGCCGGACCTCACGCAGCCGCCGCAACGCGAATTCGCATTGAAGAGGAAGCTGTCCAAGGATGAGATATGGATCGATCTCTTCACGGAACTGTTCGACATGGTGGAGGAGGGTTCCCTTTACCTGAAGCCGGATGAAGCTGAGCGCTTGGAAGAAGTCAGCTACTGGCCCATGCAGTGCTTTGGTTGGGACGCAGCCGACCGATTCGATGCCTTTCGGGCGAAACACGGAGCTGTGAAAGCAGAGAACCCCGCCGCCGACGGTTCAGAAGACGACAAGGGAGATGAGTCGGAAGACGACTCAGAAGAAAACTCGGATGACTCCTCGGATCAGAACGAATACGAGAGCGATGGCATCGACGATGGAAGCATTCACGAGGAGTCCGTAGATGAAGACGAGGACGACTTACTTATCGACACGCAGCAAGCGAGTGATGACGAAGAGGGAGGAGGGGATGTTTCAGACTATGGCGGATTCTCTCCACTCGCAGACGAGGACAGCACGCTCTTTGATGGCAACGGCCCCATAAACCCTGCCGCTCACTGGTCCAGCCCCGAGCCTGGATCAGGAGAAGATGAACAACCCCGCAGAGGCAGGAGGAGAAGACAAGTCGCATCATCCGACGAGGACGAGGAATCGGCTGAGGAGGAAGAGGCAGAGGACTCACGCCGTAGCACAAATCGACGCGGTCCAATGGTCATTTCTGACGATGAAAATGAAGAAGATGAAGAACAGCCTTCTCAGCCTTCGAGTCGCCGGGGTCGCGTTGTTCTGTTAGACGATGAGGACGATGACGAGGAGGCGGAGGCGGAGAAGCCTGCGAAGCCTGTCGGTCGCCGGGCACGAGTCCTTCCCTCTGATGACGATGACGAGGACGATGATGAAGGTGGGGCTGACATTGCCAACAAGGAGGAGACGCGGGAAGGCTCAAACTCGGAAGATGAAGACGTGGGCGCGAAGAAACCCTTATCCCTAGCTGAGAAGCTTGCTCGCAACCGTCGCGACAACCCGGTCTCCGAAGAAGAGTCTAGCTCCGAGAGCTCCGAGGAGGAGGAGGAGGAGGAGGAGGAGGAGGCAGCACCGCCCAAGACGATGTCTCTCGCGCAAAAGCTCATGACGCACCGCAGACGGAACCCGATTGCGTCCGAGTCAGAGGACGAGCCCGAGGGCAGTGTGGTCGGCAGTGAGGATGATGATCTCGAAGACGAGGAAGATGAGGACGAAGAAGACGATGAGCATGGCATGTTTATGAACTTGGCGGATGAAGGCGAATCTGGAGACGAGGAAGGTGATGAAGATGGATACTAGGTTTGAACCTGGAAGGGAGGTTCGCGCGTATATTGCATAACATTACGACATTTTCTCTCTTGGTCTCGAAGCGTGGAAGATAAGGACTAAGAGGATTCCACAATTACTTACCTTATATTCGGGTACATGGTCGGATGGCCAGAATAGCATTGGAATCCAGGACAATGGATGAACGTTTCGACTCGGGAAAACATCGAGTTCTTTTCCATGATTCGTACACTATATTTGTCCCCTTCAACTAGTGAGCACATTGATCGTACGCTTTTTCTGACACCAGTGATCTTTCAAACACGTAATCGAAAGCTTTACGTGGCCTTCCTAAGGATTGAAGGATGCTATACCACCTTCATAGTACGTCCTGAGCAGTGTCTGGATTCGCTGATAGACACATGCCGACAGCAACACTCTTGATCTCCAGCGGATTGAGAATCACGAGCGCGAGATTCGAGATATGATGAGAGCTAGGAGAATTCGCATTGCTGGACTTCTAGCAGGTTGTATCCCCTTTCCGGACCAATCATCATCACATGATTCGACGAAACTTCCAGCAAATTGGGTTTTAGGTCCTCGTTCGACTTTTTGAAAGCCTCTTCTCAGCAAGGAATACCGTCTCGTCTTTGAGAAAAAGAGGTAGGCAATAGTGAACTCCTACGGATTTTTCATCAATGCAACACCAATATTGATATAGTAGTAGAATGTATTCATATCTCATAACTCATAAGAGGTATCCAAACTGTAAGAAAGCAATGGTATCACCAAACTCAAACGCCCCATCAGATCCATCCCTCTACTATCATCCTCTCATCTCCCATGATCAACCCTGTTCCTCACATCTCAAAGCATACGCTCATTTACTTCTGCCTCCCCGTGACAGCCCCGACAGCTAACGTCTCAATGCGCCCGGAATACAACTTCATCACATGACACACCGGATCCCCCCAAATCACCCCCCTCAGCTCCTCGTCCGTCACAGTCTGCGCAACGACGCCCTCATCCAGCCTCTCCGCCACAGTCTTCCGGTCCCGCGGCCTCGCCCTCGGGTCCCCGCTCCGCAAGACCACGATTCTGCCCGGCGAGCTCAGCGTCCCCGGCGGAAGATGCCACACCGGCTTGCTGCTACTCCCCTCTCTCTTCCTCCTCTCCTTGTCCCTATCCGAGTCCCTACCAGGCGCATGCTGAACCAGCGACATCTTACTCTCCTTATTCCTCAATGACATCTTACTCGCCTTGGCAGCCAACCTCGCCTTCCTCTCCCCCCTCCCTTCGCCTCCAGACTCACCACCCCCAGAACCAGCCGCCGTCGACGGCGCCGGACTAGCATACAACTCCAACAAACTCTTCACATACGCCTTGTCTGCCCTCGCAATCGGATCCCCCTCATTCACAAACGTCAAAAACAAACTCTTCCTCAACTCCGCCCTCTCAGGCCTCCTCAACGGCAACAAACTCACAGGCGGCGTCCCAAAGGTAACGCAGTGCACCCTCTTAAAGCACCCCGTCAACGCATTCAGCTCACTCCCCGCCCGCGGCGATGTAGCAAGCATATGCGTATACAACAAACTCGCCACCGCACCGCCGGCAGAATGCCCCGTAATCAACAAACTATACGCCGCCCTGCCCGGGTCCTCTTCAAGCAGCTGCCTAAGCCGCGCAGCGACGGGCTTCACCATCTTGCGCGCCACGGCCAAGAACCCGGCGTGACACGAGTTCCCCGCGTCGTCGAGGAAGCCCTCGGGGGATGCGGGCGCCGTGTTGAGGTTGACCGCCCAGTCCATGAAAGTGGCGGAGCCGCGAATAGCAAAGACGATGGTGTTCATGTGGTCCATGGGGACGGACTTGATCACCATTGCCTTTGTGCCTGTTTTCCAGTCTGCTGAGACGTGGGCGTCGCGCTCGGCGCCTTTGGGGTGGTCATAGACGCGTTCTGCGTATTGGGCGGCCATGCAGAGGAGGGGCCAGGTGGGCATATATCTGGGATGTGTCAGTTCGTGTCTTTGCCTCTCTTAAAAAGTATTCAGATGAATTAGTAACTCACAGTCTCAGGGGCGGGAGGTTCATTGGCAACTTCGAGTTGGCGTATAACTCGACTTTGGCAAAGTAACCCCCCGACACCATACACGTCGCAACAGCCGCAGACTGGCCTTTTGACCCAGAAGAAGAAGTCTCTTTACTCTTCTTCCTCTGCCCGCTCTTATCGCTTCTCCCACCGCCGCTTCTTTTCCCATCGCCCGGCGGAGAAGAAGTGGTCTGCACCGCACCGCTTGCACCACCACCACCACCACCACCATTCTGGTACGTGAACAAAGCCTTCTCGTTGCCCACCATTCTGTCCCGATCAATCAGCGTCATAACATCGTTGAAACACCCCGCAATCTGGTCGACGCAAGCGGCGGTAGAGTTGATGAGCTGCGTGGCGTGCGGGTGGAAGTTTGGTTCCTCGAGAAAGGTGGGGGACGTGAAGTCCTTGGCGATTGTCACCACGGAGCCGGTGAACTTGTCCAGGCCGAGAGGGTGTGCTGTCGTCGTTGTCGTCGGCGGTCCTGGCGGTGCGGGGAGGGCGAGGTGTGAGGGTGGTTGGTGGAGGTAGTAGTGCTGGTTCACGACGATGGGCTGCTGCTGTTGTTGTTGAGGATATTGGACTCCGCGCTGGGGGTGTTGTTGGGACCAGCCTTGTGGGCGATAAGGCTGCTGCTGTTGCTGTTGCTGTTGCTGATGCTGGTGATGCTGTGGTTGTGGATGGCGATAAGGAGGCGGGGGGTTTTGGTATTGTCCCTGGCTGTTCGGCTGAGGCTGCCAGTACGGCGGCGTCTGCGTCGTCGAGGTAGCATATCTTGAAGATTGTTGCACCGGTGGGTGTGGTGGTGGCGTGTGATATTGGTGATGGTTCACCGGCACAGGTTTGACTGGCTCAGGGCCATGCTTGACGGCCTTTTTGCGGTCAAACCAGCCCATTGTGATGATAGCATCAAACAAACTTCACTCAAGTCCCCGGTCCTCTCTTCTCCGGTTCTGCTTCCTGGGCGCTGTCGTACTGAGATCTGCGAATGAAGTCTTCCCCGTCCGCCCAGATTCGCGATTCTTGGCGTGGGAATCGTTAAACTTTCTGCCGGCAGCCAACCTTCGATCGGTTCGGGAAGCCAAGTCTAGCGTTCTGCACAAAAGTGGAGTGGCAGATCAAGGAAAAAGAAGGGAACGCCTCTTTGGTTTCTCTTGGCTGGATGGATAAGACTGAGTTCCTCCAGGCACGAGGGGAACTTGTTCGCCAAGAATCAACGAGGCGGTCTGGCAGAGGAACAAGTTCGCGTGTGACAGGCGGGGAACACAAGAATAGGAAGCAAGGCGTCCCGGTTGTGCAGTGTACCCAGGCGTTCGTTGTCGAGCGGGATCCTACTTTTGTTCTTTTTGACTTTCTTCTTTCCACTCTACCTCGGTGTGTCTGAGGGAACGGGGATAATCACAAGTCAAAGTCCGAGGAGAGTGACCTTGCGCAGCTGAATCCAGTCCCAGGAATCAATCGGTGTTGCGGACAAACTGGGAACCTAGTTTCCGACCAAGGTGCCCAGACGAACAAGCGAGAAGGTGCGACGCGATATCTTCAGTTCCCCTTTGGCCGCTACTGAATTAGAAACGCCTGCGCCTGCTCTTTGGCCAAAGCAGAATAGTACCTATTGTCCCGGCTTGACAACACCACCGATGCGTTTGCGGTGGCTATTCGCTATGTTCGGGAGCGGCACTGGGATCCAATCCGTCGGTGCGTTTTCGGTGGCGATCTGGCCGCGGCCGAGATGGTGGCTTAGACGGCGGGGAGGAGAGCCCGGCAGAGACGGGACTAGAGGTGGAAGGGATATCCCCTCACAGAAGCACGCAGCTGAAAGATGTTGTTATAACAGACTCCGGACGAGGAGTTGTCAGCCGCAAGACACGACACGGATGAACGTGGGAGTAACAAGAGGAACAAAGTGAGAGAGAGAAATTCCGGATATCCTCCGATTCTTCTATTCATGTGCCACACGATGGACCGGCGCCAGTCGAACAAATCACATCGTAAAAAAAGTCATGTGTCTCCTCTAGAGCCCTCCTTTACCCTCTTTACCGACCACCGCTCACCTCTCCCGCTCCCTAGATCGCGCCAGGTCCGAGAATCTCATGTCGGAGAGGGGGGTCAAAATGGCACCCTTAACCGTTCTCTCGTCTCTGCTTCATCCTCTACTCCAAGTACCCAACCCATACAAACCACACCAAAAGAGTACAGACTACTTCGTTAAAGACACAACCACCATCATCTACACGGGCACTACCAATATCCCCTCCACCCAAACGACTTCTCCCTCCCTTGACAAGCTTGAGTAGACCTAAGTTCAACCCCCCGTCTATTCAATCTGATTCGTCACCCGCCAACCAGTCCGCGCTCTCCCGCGCAAGGGGACCTGCACACCAGGCGCAGCAACCCCTCCATGTTCTCCCCTCCACCTCCAATGGGTGCAATCCAGTTCAAGCCTAGCCCAGGGTCCAATACGACATCACGGCTCTATGGCTACTGGCTAGGTACTGTGTAAAGTCGTGAGACTGGTAAGTAAACCTCCCTGACTCCGTCCTCGCATAGCCGATTACAGGCGCCCTTCTCCCCTCTACCGCCTGTGGAACTCGTCCGTTACACCTTGATTGGGAGAGGGCCAAAGCTCCCCTATGCATTTCAAACACAGCCTCAGAAGCACCTGTAGAGTGGTGGCATTGGAAATGCACATGCAACACTCACTGGACAAATCATGAGCCTCAGTCGTTTCAACAATCATGCTTCAACGTCTCATACGTCGAGTTAAAGCATACAGGGCGAGAGCCTGCTTTTCATGACTGGAACACACATACATGGGGCTATCTAGAATTCCCTCCCAACCACCCACCTTACAAACAGGTCCATAATCCGACCAATACTCGACGAGTCGCAAATCAGTTCCTAGGTGTTTTTACATGCGCGTAGCCGCCCAGAAACGACGCTACCGCCACGATAACCCCTCATTGCTCACAAACACCCTTGTATGCGTTCTGTGTTTCTGGTTGGTGGTACGGGGGTTTGGGGAGTACCACCAAACGCGCACATGGGATGTTTTTTTTTTTTTCTTTCACTCGTGGATCTCGTGAGATAAAACATTAGAGGGCGAGAAAATTTTGCAGAGCATGTGAAGGTCTATCAATAGGGGTGAGGGAATTGAAGCCGCGGTTTGTCGTGACTCAGACTTTGAATTGCGCCTTGACGGTGAGCGACCGTGCCTTACTTACCCAGCTGTCACATAGGTATTGTGTCCGACGATGACTATCAACGTGAAAAATGACATCGATGACAACAACAAGCTCGGTGGCAGACGGGATCCCATTTGAACCCCGGAGAAACATATTTTGTTCTACACCGAAAGCCCAAGCCAATAGGCCACATGCTTTGCCCTTTCTTGAGTTTTGGCATCTAGCATCGAATGCGGTAAATCACAGGACCAAGCTGAAATCTATCGAAACTTGGCAACGCTCTGTTCCAACGCTCCATGCATTTTGTGAGCAAACAGGCTATTCAATGTGAATGGTATGCCCAGAAATCGCCGTATCACCACGTGCAGACATGGACAATATGCCATTTCCAGCCTACATATCATTCTCTCTAAAGTCCCAAAAATTTGCCCACTGTATGCAACTACTCTTTCACCGCGCCCGCCGAGGGAATAGGCCAAAGACCATGCTCCAACTGCCGAGGCCAGGAAGGGGATACTTGGGCGATCAATTTCCGTACCTCCCAAGCCAAAGCAAATGGGATGAACCACAGGCGGAACGCAATCCAAAATTCTCCCCATAACCGGCGCCGCGCCGCCCTTCCCGGCCATAATTGCTAGGCGTGCGGCGAGCCGGCGTCCCTGCAGCATTCCGTAAACCTTGTTTTCCATACCTTACGGTAGTCAGCATATCTTATCGTCAATTGAGGTGCTCACTAACTCTAGAGAGGCATCTGACCTCACTCACCAATCACCAGTTCACGGTGCATCACCATAGACATCACGAGATCATATCAGAAGACGGATAATCTAAACAAAGGCACAACTTTTTTTTTGTCTTCATTTCGCTAGACGAAATTGCTATGGACATGTAGCCCACCTATTCACAGGCTAAACCTCGACATAAACATACCCCTCCAACTCTGAGGAGGGGAGAATAATGGCATGAGGACAAGATCCATCAAATGGCGGTTGACTAAACAGCCCAGCAAACAACTTGTCCCGACTCAAGAGACGCTTGAAAGTCGACCAACAAAGATCAAGACACAATTCCCTGGCAAGTAAGAGACGCACATCAGACTGGACTTTGAGGATCCCGCATGCTTCCGCTGCCGCTAGCGCTTCCACTATGGACGCTGCTGCCGCCAGAACCTGACCCTGCGCCGTCGCTCCGTTGACGTCGCGTAAAGGCAAACGTAACGGGCGTGCGCTGGGCCATAGGCTGCTGCGCAGGCGTGTTATGGAGCGACAAGAACTCATCGTCGCCGTTGCTAGACTGCGTGAACCCAGACACATCGCTAAGCATCGAGGAGGAGCGGCCCCTAGCCTTGAGAGAGACAGTGCTCTGGTGCGTAGGCGGATACCCCCACACAGGCTGCAAAGAGGATGCTGGCAGCGGCAACACGGAGCCGGACGCAGTCATGGTGGACGTGGGCCACATAGGCCCGGCAGGCATAACATACTGCGATGCTGCGGCGGACGGCGGTGTCCAGGCTGGCGCGGCGGGATTGTAGGCGGACGACGTGGTCTGAGGCTGGGCGGAATGACGCTCGGGAAGATCATAGGGCATCGCGGCAGTTGTGGCGTAGTTCATGTGCTCATGATATGCCTGGAGCTGCTGTAGCAAAGCGTTAACCTGCTCCTGCTTGTTCGCGTTGGCCGCCTTGATATCCGCAATGCTACCCCGGAAGTTGTTCTCGATTGTCGATGCATCCGCCTGCCAGGCGATACGGGCCTGGCGCCTACGCTCGGCCTCGTCCAGCCCACGGTTGTTGGCATCCGTAATTCTGCCGAGCTCGTTGTCCACCTTGGCGATGCGTGCTGCAATTTTGTTCCGTTTGGTCTGCGCGGCAGCCTGCTCGTCCTCCTTGGCCTTCACAGCCTTGGCAATGGCGGCTTTGTAGTCCTTGTATTCCTTGGAGACGGTATCGAAGACAGCCTTTTCAGCAGCCCAGTCCTTTTCCGTCTTTTTCTTACGCTCATAGAATCCCTCGGGTGTTTTCTCAAACTCCTTGAGTTCCGCTTCAAGCTGGGCAATCTCTTTTTCGGATTGGGCTTTGTTGGTTTCTTGCTGGATAATCTTCTGCCTGTGCTTTTCGTCGTTGCCACCAGCTGTCTGAATCACATTGTCGAGTCTTTCGTTTTCCTTCCTGAGCGAAGCAATCTTGTTCTTCCACTCCTTGCGCAGCGTCTTGAGCCTCGACTTCTCCTCTGCCAGCCGCTCATTATTCGCGTTGATTGTGCTCTTCAGCGTCGTCGCGGGCGAGTCGGGCCGGAGAGACTGTGGCGTGCTGACGGGCGGGTTGGCAGAGCCCTCCTGGTCCTTGTTGGGCGCAAAAGAGGTTCGGATGCTGGTGGAAAAGACAACTCGGTTCGTGCGTGTATCGACAAACTCGCAGACGTACTTGGACAGCGGTCGCAGTCCGTAGATATCACCACACCAGCGGTGTTGACTGGATTGCTCGTGTTGATCATCGTCGTCCTGAATGCGGAAGATACGTGTCGGCTGCCAAAAGGCGTTGTTTACTCGGACGTAGAAGGGTTTTGAAGTGTCGACTCCTGCCGGCCGCGAAACGTGCCCGTTCGGAACAGCGCTCGGGCTGTCGGGAAAGTAGCTGGTGTTGAAGCAGACTTCATCGTGGCCAATATACGATATCCAAATCTGTTCGGCCTGACTGTCGAAGGGTGCATTCCCCAAGTTGTGAATGTCGGTAGCGTTGGAACCGGCTGACTCGGAAGTGGCGTGCGATAACTCGTACTCCTTAACCATGACAATTTTGGTGCTCGCTAGGGCCGCCCACAGCGGCTGCTGAAGACGCACCTGTGTGCTTTGTTTTCTCTTCTTTTTCGTAGACGATACTGTTGCATTTTGTTGGAAAGTGGTGTCGCTATCAGGCGTTGCAAACCCCGTGTCGGTCGTCGCCTCGTTCGAGTACGACTTACCGGCCTCCGGATCCGTTATGCTGTGTGTCGACGGGCTTCCCTTTTCTCTTCTCAGATACCATTCCCTAATGTATCTCACTATGCCCTGTGTTAAAATATGTATGGCAAGTACGCTCTTGATCCACCCGTGCGGCCCTCTCTTATCGAAGCCACGAGTAAATGTTTCTAACGGATCGTCAGAGTCGGGAGAGAACCGCCAGTTGGCAGGGAGAAACTTTGCCGCTCGAGTCCAGTGGAATCTTGAACCGCGTAAAAGGTGCGAGCCTATAACCAGGAAGAAGCAGGTAGTGACGCTCCTCGACGCTCCCTCCCTCGTGTTGGATCCACCGCCCAAAGTGGCGGCGATGACGGGCTTTGCAAAGTCGAGGATGGCGAGCTGCATGGGAGGCCACAGGAACAGCCACACGAGCAGTATGAAGACGTCCATGCAGAGCACCGTAACGAGGGAGGGCATAGTGGAGTTATAGTCAAAGATCTCGGCGAGATTGATGTTCATTCCAGAGCTCGTGGTAACGGGGGGCACAAACGTGAGGAAGGTGAAGACCATGTAGATACCGGAGAGGGCGACGGGAGGGACCTGCATGAGCAGAATAAGAATGGCGAGGGTGTCGTAGAGAGGCAGAGCCCTCAGGACGGTAGCGGCGAACTCGAGGGGCCCGCCAGGGTCGCGATGGACGTCGGCGTTCTTGGTGGCGTTCACATCAATCTGGCGGTGGCTCGCGTCAGCAGCACCATTGCCCATGGTAGAGGAGAGCGAGTCGGACGAGGAGGTCTCGGAGCAGCCGCCTAACGAGGGCCGCCTGGTAGCGGCATCGCCATTTCGGTGGTCAGGGGCCATGGTGGTGCCGTTGCTGTCGGAAGCGGGCGCAGCGAGGCTCGGGGTCTTGAGGTGTCCGTTGGAAGTGCCGTTGGGCAAAGGCGAGGGGAGAGCCGGGACAGCAGCATTCTGGTCAGAGGAAGTCTTGGTGGAAGCGTCGAGATTCGACTGGCTCTTTTTGTTGGCAACTCGCTTGGCGGGGCCTACAAGACCATTTTCGTGCCTGGTATCGCGTTGGTTGGCGGCGCTTTGCTGTCGCTTCGCAGAGCTGGAAGCACGAGGCATGCGCTGGGAGGATATCTGCTGTCCGCCGACCCGGGAGCCCTGAAGAGGCAGGTCGGGGGGCGCCAGCAGCACGACTTGAAGTGGTCTGGATGCTGGGGGAGGGGGGGGGAGGCGAGGAAGCGGGATCCCGTTCTCGAGAGCGATCGGGACGAATACAGCGGCGGAGAGGGCGAGGGTGAAGAGGAACGGCTATGCTCTCGACGGAAAGTAGAGCGCAAAGGCGTAGATATTCGGAGGATTGCCGTGGGGCCTCATGCGTCGTGGCTCACGGCAGCAGGTCGGAAGAAAAGGGGAACCGAAGGAGGGTGGGTAGGTGAGAGGTTGAGGTTCCAGACAGGCGGGACGGTGATAATGATGGTTGAGTTGTTGTTTTTTCCCGAACCTTGGAACGGGGGGGAGGTTTGTGTGGTGGTAAAGTAAAGTATAGCCCAGAGTAGCCCAGATTACTCGCGTCGGGAAAGGTTCGGTAGGTGGGTTGAGAAAGCAGCGATGCAAAGTACAGTGTAAAGGAATGGAAGGTACAGGTAAACAGGGGGTTACTTGGTAAGAGGAAAAAAACCAGGCAAAGCCGTAAAATAGTGTGGAAGGCGCTCTGTGCTCGGGTGCCTTCCAAGTTTGTTCGCAGTCTTAGGTAAGACCACAAGATACATCGGTACCTTGACGCCTTAGGTAAGGTACCGGGGGTGGAACAGACAAAGAAGGACCTGACCTGAGTTGGCAAGGGCGGCACGAGTTCGGGTAAGAGCCGAGAAATGGGGACGAACTGAGGCGTCAAAGACTCAAAGAGTAAGGAGATAGAAGAAAAGCCCTCTCTTTCCTCTGTTCCCTATGTATCCGTAGCCGTAGGTATCTGTATCGTTATGCCCATACGAATACCTACAGCAACAACACACAATTTGGTGTCAATGGAGTGAGATTTGTGGTGTGTTTGTTGCCTTATTTTTTTGTATTCCTAGGTTTGAGCATTCCTCCCCCCCTTTGCAACAGCAAGTCCCGGGACATTGAACATAGGGTGTTAGGGGCAGAGCGCCTCGCTTCGAGTTTATTTTAAAAAAGACTGCGCGGGAACAGGACGAGAGCAGGGATGACGGATGGTGCGGGAAGGGATCCAGTCGCACTGTTTCGACTTGGGTGGGTGGACGGGTACGTATCTCCTTGTCGATACGTATCCGAGAAGTCAGGACTCAGGACGGACAGTGACTGCTTCTTCTTTTCCTTCCTTTCACTTTTCTCGCTGTTCCTCCCGGTCTGATGAGTTGTGGGGAGGTACTTTGGCTGAAGTCCTTTCCAAGTGGGGGCCTGACTGGATCAATTCGTCCTGAGAAAATAGCTCATTGGTTCATGACTTGCAGTGTGGAGAGAGAGTCCCTTCTTCTTAGACCCACTCACAAACCCCTCCACCCCCGATCAGAATCAGAATCAGGATCTCGGATCTGGACCTAAGTAGTACTTGTGACTCGGCCAAATTATGTCTAGCTCGAGGGGCAATTTCCTTTCATGCTCTTGTACATTGGGGTACCCCCGACCGAGGCAAGCCGCAATTGCCAGCACCGGGATGGATCATGGAGGCCGATTCAAGGTTGGCTGGCGGTGGGATGAGATGCTCTTGGCAGTTTCTGCAGCCCTTTGGGCTCTCCATGAGGCCGCCGCCAAAGAGTACAGTAAGATTACAGGGGGCCACTGGTGCTGAGGCAGCTAAATGAGTGCTGACTGAGTGCTGAATGACGGGTTCACGGCATGCAGTAGCATGCACCCTCGACCTAGGTAGCTGGCTGGCTGAGATGAAGGGCTGAATAAGGTCATTGTTCGGGCGAAGTCCAGAGTCCCCTTGTCAATGCTGTGGACTACAGCTTATTCTCAAGGTACAGAAAGGCATTCGCAAGCCAAAGTCAGGTGGGTAGGTAGGTAGGTAGTTGTCAACAGGGCTGGCCAAGCACGGGAGATGCAGCGCATTGCATAGAACAGCTGCTCCTGCTCCCAGGGCCTGGCACAGGATGGATCCCCCAGACGGAACGGAAAACACGCAAGCAAGGCAAGAAATCTGTCCTGCATTAAGCATGAGTACCTACCTATCCGTCGTGCCATCCTCCATACAGGAGTCCATAGGGCGCCGCTGGAGATACCTGGCATTACGGCACTTATGCTGGGATATCACTGTATTTCGATTTTCATTCCATCATGCCTTCCGCGCCTTCCGTGCCTCACTGCCTTTTCACACCTCAGCTTGTTGTGCCTGCGTGCCTGCGTGCCTGCGTGCCTGCGTGCCTTCACCGGATATAAAAGTGAGGTACCTCACATCAGGCAGATGTAGAAGGGTCTTGTAGCACCTGACAGAAGTTGGAAAGGTGCAATTCAAACACTAAGAGGAAAGGAAAGGAAGGCATTATCGTCGCGTGCCTTCCCAACTCCGTGTGTGCCATTGCCTTACTTACCATCCTAACTACCGCGTGAGGAAAGCACCTACCTCAAGTAAGGTAACTACCAATATCCGTTAGGTAGGTTGCTTCCTTCTATGCCTCGTGTGCGGTGTGAGGTTGGGAAGGTGGTGGTGCGCTTCTCCCTTCACTCTTCAAGTCTGCAGGCATCGTCCCCTCCTTCCCATAGAACAATCGTCATATTCCAACTCTAAATTGTCTTCCTCATTTTACTCTTCCCAAATCGTCAAGTAATTCCCCTCCCTCCTCCAATTCCCCCAATCATTCCAAACCTCTGCCATCCCTTCCACAGTACGGATATTCGTACGGATATACGGATACAAGTTGAACAACACATTTCTCTCTTTGACATCCCCGTCAAGTTCAACGCCCCTGACCACCGCCGCTACTACGAGCGTGCGAGCCTACGACCGCGCCGCCGCTGGAACGTCTTTCTTCTTTCGTCCCTAGTTCGGTCCCCCATCGTCTTTTCTTCGTCTTGTCCACGGCTTCCGTCATCGACCGTTGTCCATGCTGTCAATTCTCCGCAACACCCATCATCGCTGTTCGCATGACGACCCGGCTCAGCTGAAATCCTTGGGAACTTGTGGAAAGAAGAGACTGGACGATATCCCATACCGCCTCTACCTCATCGTTATACCTACCACTCACTGTCCCTCCATGGCCTTTTCAATCGCTGTCCCCGCTCACCGCTCCCATTCCTCTTCTTTGTAGTGTCGAAAAACAGTCACCCGAGCATAGACGCATAGATCAACTAGAATGGATTTACATTCATCGCCAGGCCCGGCCTTGTTGTCTGCAGGCTCTGGGCGGTGGACGATCTCTTTACGCTCGTCATCCCACATGTCGACGCAACTTGGCCATCACGCAGTACCTAGGAACACGACACCACGGTCCAGTGTGTACATCCCGACTTCCTTGTCGCCTCGAGACTAGGCTCTCCCCGCTCTTGCAGACAACCCCCGCGCACTCAAATTTTCTTATCGCTTTCCCAGCGAGCCACGAGGACATCTCAAAGACAACCATCGCCTGTCCGCCCCGGCCGAAGCTCGACATCATTCACCAATCCTTGCTCGCCATAGCCCGTTCCCCAGGCGCACACCGACGATCGCCAAAGTATGCTCCACATTACGCACCGCTATTCCGACGGAAATATATTCGCCTCAAGACCACCATTTCGAATTCCCCCTTTGAGGGGCACGATGCCACGCATCTACGTAGCCACCGTACAACCAACCACCCAATGTGCTTTCCATCCTCTGCAACCCACTGTGTGTACATGTATGAGTATCCTCCGACGCTCGGTGGCCTGACGTTCCACGATCACCATACTGACGCCGACAATCGGGGCTCAACTTGACAAGTCGAAACGCTCTTTGGTGAGGCACCAAGCACGAAAACGTGGGGACGAAACCAAGGAACCTGGCACGCTTGGCAAGATGAGAGTGCCTTGACCCCTTGGACCCTCGCACAGTGAAAAGCATCACGGGCTAGTGACAAGCCCAGCGCTAGTCCTCGAGAGCGAGCGCAACCAAAGCCACCAAACAATACCACCACCACCTCACGGACCAGCATCCAATTTCAGGGCAGCCCTGGATCATGGTCCGGCTGCCATCAGGGCAACGATACCACAAAGCGAGAGGACAAGTCGACGGGACAGGAGCATCGCCGGTGGAGCTTGTGCTCGGCCGCGACTCGACGGCAAAAGACTGAGACTCGTATGCAGCAATGCACATTCGTCTCGTCGTGTCTTGTCTCGTGGTTGACAACGCACCATCACATTGCACGCACTGCACTCACACTTTGACTACCACATTCAGTGCTGCAATGATTTCTGCGAGACGTGCAGCATCTCACTGCCCTCCTCCTATCAAAAATGCCAACAGACTTTTGGGGGGGCAGATTCCCCATGTCGATCATCGACTAGTCGAGGAATGTCGCATGCGTAGCTTTCTGGGCACTGCACCTGATGTTAAGGCGGCACTCGCTCGAGCCAATTCCTCTCCAAAACTAGGATGAAGTGACGTGACAGGGTCAGCTTGACAGGCTGACAGCCTACAAGCACGATACGAATACATGCACAACGGTTTGCACGCGACTGATCACTATCAATACCGATTGATAGAGACAACTGCTGATGGCTGGGGCCCTGAGATCCGCATCGCTGTTTTCATCCCCGTCGTAGGCCCTAGATAAAGCCCGTGTCCTTGTTGCCTTTGCCCGGCTGTCGATGATCTCCTCTTGATTCGAAACATAACAAAGCCATTTCAGGAAATTTCCAAGACAGTGCGCCTCGGCCATCCGTCCTCTCCGCCGACAATCACCCTTTGGTCTCTCCAAAAGAACCGGCGAGGCACTGAACGGCCGCCGACCGCTGACCGCTTCCGTTGACAAAGTTGAGCCCCTCCATTAAATCAACATCGAATCTACATCCGGACTCACTTGAACCCGAGGGGTGGACGAGACGGAGTGAACGGGGTTGCAATCCTGTCGACGGGGTATATCCGTACTATTATGGACAGCAGAGAGAATTTAGCAACTCTTATGGCGCTTCCACCGCCATCGATAACCAGCTTGCAGGGTCAAGCTTTTCTTTCCGCCATCTCCACCTGTTTAGCTAATTATCCTCCGATCGAGATGACAGGTATCCCACCTGGAAAAGGAGGAGGGACAGGATCAAAAGGAGCAAGACAGTGTGACAATGCAACCACATCCTGGACCCGTCGCCAGGCGTCTCCAACTTGCTCGACAAGTCACGACAGAGGTGATTGGAAAATACTACCTGTGGTGGTTGTTAACCCCCACTTGGGCCCCCCAGTCTTGAGCATAAACGGCGAGGAACAAGAGGGAGCTAGGCGCAGAAAGGTCAAGCAGGTCGATCTGCCTGTCGGCATTTGGCCGCTACCAGCGGCGCGCCATGCTGCCAGATTGCCTCCCATGTCACAGCCGGTGCACTCCCTCCCAGTGGACTGCTGACTCGGGATGCCGTGGAGAGCAATTTGCAGTCAAATCACCTGATTCGTGGTACCGCAGATAAAATCTTCAAAGAGTCAGTGGCCAGGCGTGGATTACCGGTAGCCTCACGGGGTATGTAGTGTACTGGGACTCTTGTGTCATTGTGAGTACCTAACAATATCCAAACTTAGAGTTGAAGGCAGAGTTAGAGGGGAAAGAAGCGATGTTACGGCACCGCTCTCGCTGTCTGCCGCTGCAGCAGCGATACTTCATCATTGGATGTCGACCAAGGCGAAGGCTTGAGGAGAGGAGCCGATGACCTCTCCAATCATGAATAGCGAGGAGATACGACTAGCACCCGTCAACTGATCTAGCATCGAGACTAAAGGCCCGGGAATAAGCTTCAAGGCGCCAGCCTTCCTGCAGCACAAGCTACGGCACGCTTCTTATGCAGCCCAAACAACCTCAACACGGCAGCAGCAGACTGCAGAGCTTACACCTGAGAAGTCGCGGCTCCTTCCCCCCTCCTCCCCCTCCATCTCGACGAGGGAGAATGCTTGGCGGTGCATGGTCCTGTCGGGGGCTGATTGGTGCCCTGCAGACCGTTATATTTCTGCGGCTGCTTAGCGGGGTCGACCACCCCCTCGCTGATGTCCCTTCGCACTGTGGTGCCGATTTCGAAGGCGGTCTGCAGACTGCAGCGCCTATCTGCCATCTGGCAGCACACACACACACACACACACACACACACACACACACACACACACACACACACGCAACGAGGAGGCTCGGATACACACGCGCACGCTCACAAAAGTAGGTAGTGTATTAATACCCATGTACGGATATGTGAGGCGGCACAACGTAATAGCGTGAGGCCGGCTCCGTGCGATGCGGATCTCCCGGTGGGCTCTCTGCGCCGCCCCTCTACGGAGCCAATTTGAATTTTCCAGCGGCGGACACTTGAATGCGAGGCTAATCGGTGCGCCGTGGACGTCGACGAAAAGAATCTGCGAAATTTTTTCACGGAGCCTCTGATAGTGTGACTATCTTGCCATGAGGCTCTGAGTCTGTCCCGCCGAAAAGACTCCGTGGCGCTACACGCGTATGGAGCAGGACGGACGACGGTTTTTGATACGATGGCATAATGGAGCCCAGTGGCACCATCATCATCGACAGTGAGGAGTTCTTTTCACGCGTCCCAATCACTGGTCTCCAAGTCACATGTCAACCCAACCGCATTGGTTTATTTTACGCGCTCAGCTCAGGCCAGCGACCCGACATGAGTACACCAAGATGAGACCTGGCACACGATCAGGGGCCTACTCCATCACGGCGTTGAGTAATTGCCCGCTGTACCTTTGGGGATCTCCTCCAGTTCCATGACTGATACCAGGGACCGATGCGACGAATATCTGCCGGCGACGTGCTTTCTGTCGTCTGTTCGCCAGGCATCGAGTCTACTCTTGAGTCGCGTGTAGAGTGGGAGGAGCCTCAAGCTGTCTTCAGCCATCGAGTGGTCGCCCACATATCTACAGAACGGAGGAGCGCGCGCAAGTGGCGGAGTTGGTTTCCTCTTCAAAGAGGCCCGCTTTCGCCTCGACTCGCCTTGCTCAACTTACACCAGCAACATTCTGTCCATCTCGGGTTTTTCGTCTCGGGCCATAATCTTCGCTACATTCTTTGGGCCGACAACGATAGTACCCAGTGCCGCGAAGTAGCGGTTGCGCATATCTTATATTCGTACCTCGCTAGGGTCCGGCCGTGCCAAAGTCCTCTGTAGCGTCAGGTCTGCTCCAGGTGCCCTTCTCCAGATCCTGGATCATTTTCTCGATATGTTTTGAATGTTCGTCTGCGGATCGAAACGCCGCATCGGTGCCGGTTAAGAGACTTACGCGCTCAATCTCTTGACTGAGCCAGGCCAGTGGTTGTCCGTGGGGGGTGTAGTGCGTCAACTTCAAGTTCAAGTCGGCTATTCTCACCAAGTGCTTGTGCGAAAATATTACAACCTTGAAGTGGAACGTGCCATTTTTGTTGTAATCGTTTGACTGTAACTTTGCGTATGCGCTGACGACTTGCGGCTCGAGCGAGCGGCTCTAATAGGAAGATTCATCAGCAAATGCTCAAGGGGCGAGGGGCAAGGGGCAAGGGGCAAGGGGCAAGGGGCAAGGGGCGCAAAAGAGGGTATGATATTGTGATATACCGGAAAGGGGCGACCGTTCGGGAATTGTTCGTTGAGGCATTCTGTGAGCGACAGTGCGCATCCATCGATGGGGTTGTCACGAAGAAGCTCCCACTTTCGTCTATATTGGGGCTCTGCCGTCTTGAGAGTGCGGTCGAGGAATCGGGCGATTGACTGCTCGGCGACTTGTACCAAGGGAGATAGTTGAGATATGCCCTACGACGGGGACGAGAACAACAGTCAGCGGCGCCATCGATGCAAGTTGGTCCCACGAGACCAGGACTGGGATTGGGGACTGGGACTAAAACGAAAACCGCAGCGGGTGGATCAAAGACTCACTTGCCATGGACGATGGCTCGGCTCGCCAGCTCGCAGTCGGGTGGTGTATACGGAATTCTCGGGGTCGCGGAAGCCCTGCACGGCTGCCTCGAGATTGCGCCAGTCTTTGTTGATGGTTCTCAGGAGACTCGCCGCGCGGTGGGTCTGCTCAGCATCACAGCCAAAGGCGAGGCATTTCCCGATGCGCTGGTTGAGCACATAGGGGCTGACTAGAATCCGAGGAGGGTTGTTTGGCGGCGTTTTATCTGCGCCGGTGACGCTGGCGGCGGCCGGCTTTTGTACGCTGGCTACTGCGTCAAGGGGGGAGTATGTTTTTACTACGCGGCGCAGTATCGACTGTTGGAGCCTTGTTGCTGTGGCCCTCATTGTCGGGAGACGCTTGCTCTGACGAGCGGGAAGCGTGAGGTGTATTGGGATCGGGGTCGGGGATCGGAGGTCGGGGGTCGAGATTATCAGAGCGCGGCGAGGGTATCGAGGTTGGTGTTGGTGTTGCTTTCTCTGGAGGCGCGGTGCCCTCCAGCAGATGGATGGATGGCGAGAAAGGGGGGAGAGAGGGGGTTGCAGATGGCCAGCCTCAAGTTCCTGAAGTTCTGCGGATTTCGAGTGTGGTGGTGAGGATGCGGCGCAGTTCGGCCTTCAAGGAAGCAAACACGGCTGAGCTGGGCTGGGGGACGGATGGGAGGACCTCGAAAATTCCAACCAATCATGAGAGCTTCTGGAGCTTGGTCGGTGGGGATGGGGCCTCTGGGGTGTCTTACATCATCACGCCGAGGTCTGAGGCCATTGGAGCGAGCTCTCGACCTCATTGACGACCCTGCTAGCCATGGGTGTGAACTGCTCAAGTTGACGGAACCACACCATCTATTCGCACCCATCATTTTACAACAACAGCAGCATCGGGAGATTCACTTTCTCTTTGCTTCCATACGTCGCTCCGACGGTAGTCCAAAAAGAGGATGAGCGTCGTGAATACCGAGTTGCGGAGGCGGGTCATTGCCATTTACAAGGGTGAGTTGAGCTTCTGTCAAGCATTGTCGTTCGTCTTTACTCCAAATTCGAGCATTACCTCTTCGCAATCAAGCTATATCGTGTAGCTCCGAGTTTGCCTGATTTTTCGAGTTGGCTTAGTGATTGGCAATCCTTGTTTGCCTGCGAAAAGACCTGCCCTTTTCAAGACGTCATTTGTTGGCGCATCGTTGCTTTTCAGACAGACAGACATCTTTGAGACTGGACATCCCATCGAGTCATTTGATCGCAATACTACCGAGTTCAGAATACTCTACATCAATTCATTTCTCTGCCTCACCAATACTTTCACCTTCCACCTCCCGTCAATCACCCTGCCTAGACTCACACTGCATGCAACAAGACCCCGAAATGAATCAAACTGACAAGATCGCTGACCATCAAAAACAGAACTCCTTTACTTGGGTCGAGAATACCCCCTCGGCTACGATTACTTCCGGCCGCGTCTGCACAAGGCATTTTCTGCTAATGCTGGGTTGCGGGATGAGGAGGCTATTCGGCGGGGGATTGAGAGGGCTGAGTTTGTGAAGAAGGGTATGTTTGTTTCTATTTCTCATTTTCCTTGATTTTTCTTCCTTCAAGGGCGTCAAAAGTCTTTCGGCTCAGCAAGTGTTGCGGCAGAATCACTTGACTATGCCATACCACAGATCTCATCGCAGAGTGGGAGATGAAGGTGGCAGACCGCGGGTTTTATGACTCTTGACTCCGACCCGGGACACTCAGTCCCGAGACAACACCATAATAGGCAACACCAAAGGAGAGGAGGGGGAGAATGGCCCTTCTCCCGGGAACAGGGCAAGACGAGACCGATGAGTACTCGGTTGACGTACGATGACATGGCCGATTATGATGGATTCCGAAGTCGGAATTGGTTCTGCCGCGTCAGGATATGTTGTCTTCACTTTAAGAGAACTCTCCCTCGTCCAGTGATTTCGTCAGATTTCGGTGTCCGTCAAGACTTGCATTCTGCCCTCGTGTTGGAAGCGAGCTCCTTCTCGCATCTCGTGGTGTTTCACGGCTGGCGTCGATATACCAGATCCTCCTCGTCCCAGTTGTGTGCTATTGAGGCGTATGCCAATGCACCCTAGCTATTGAGTTCGTCGTCGTGGTTAGTACCACTAACAACAAGATCTCGTTTCGTATAAAGACGGGACAGCGGTTGTTGCTTCTTGCGCAATGGCCAAGTAGCCTACCGTCCGGATTCTCCCCTCGTCAAAACCCTTCTTCTCCGGGATATCGTAATCCAGTCTCCCCTGCTTCCTCCTCATCCGCCCACTGACGCTCACGCCTCTTTCCATGCAGTGCAGTACTTCCTGTAGTTGAAGTCAAGTATTATCCTTCACAGTAACATGTCTCTTTAAACTATCGCTACATGCCCATAATCGTGTATATCACACTGGCCGAAATCACAAGTTAGACTGGCTACTTCTGCATCGAAACGCATTACATATATACGTCCCAAACCTCAGGACGTCCCTCGAACTTCACCGACGAGCTGGGCCAAATGACTCTACCCGCCTCCTGCTTCTCTACCCCTTTGCAAGAAATACTCCCATAGCAATACTGCCAGCTCATAGAGAACAAAACCAGCAGAACCAACAAGACTGACTTAACAACGCACAGAAATCGAAGCATTGTAAGTTGAGCCAAGCATCCCCTGGTGTCCGCGATTTACACCCCATCTCTTCATCTCACCGACCATCACGACTTTTGCCCATTCTTTGGTATTATTACATGCGATACTCTTCTTTTCCGGTAAGGCAAACACGTCGGAATGGGTGCCCTCAAGCGACATACCGGGACCGCAGCTAGCGTCACCGCTCGTGTCCTACGCACATATCCTTCCCAATCGACCTATTCCACTATGATCGCCCTCATCGCTTGCCCTCCACCCCCTCTCCTTTACTTCTCCCCAAGAACAAGACGGCATACAGAGCAAGCGCATTCCCTCCAAAACGCGCGCAATCACATACCCGAGGCGTCCTGTACCGGAGCAAAGCTCGCCTCACCTCCTTACCCTCATAGCCTATCCACAAAGTTGTACATACAGGTCTCACCATCACAACCCGAAGATATGATGATACCCCCTCTTCCACGCCTCAATCCTCCACTCATCTCGAGATGTCTCCTCTGTTGGCAACGAACCCAACACATCTCATGAGCAACACGCCTTCCATCACTCCATCTCCCCCCTTCCCATATTGTCACAGCTGGAGTACTTCGCCTTTTTTCAAGTTGACGTAAGGAGCAACGTCAACCTCTACGGCCAGCTCCTGCCCCTCAGTCTTTACGTTGCTCAGCCAAGCCCATCCTTCTCATGACCTGCAAATTGCCTGCTTCGTCCTGATCTGAAAACCAAGTCACTCCATGCAAGTTTGCAGCATCAAGTCACATTCTGCTACACATTACAGTCCTCCAGTCACTCCATGGTCTCATCATTGTCACTTAAGGCACGGGATCAGGCATAAAAAGGTCATACAGGGGGGGATGTAGATGTTGTATAGCTATGATGAATGATGTGACAGGATATGTATAAATGTAGATGATGGGGTAGTAGATGATGATGATGATGATGGGGTATCTCGATGAACTGGATCTCTGACCTTTCCCCCCGTATTCCTTCCCTCTTTCCTTCCTGCCTTGTCCCTTTTCGCCATCCCTTTTTGTTTCTTGTTTCTGGTAAACTGTATTCTGCCATCGTTGCCGTTGGCGCTGCTTCGCACTCGACTCGGCATAATGCTAATCGCGCAACAGGTATTATCTCAAGCGATATCGGGCGCTGAGGAAGCGGTACGTCCCAGGGGCGTGATGTGACGGACGTCTTGGTTTGGGCGCAGGCGTAAACCGATGTGAGGGCCCCATCATTCCCATAGAGTCCAATAGACGTCGCCGCAAAACGCGAATGCAAAAACTCCTTCTTTTCCGTCCGCCATAACGTCGTCATGCTGCCCTTCATCGCTCCCTCTTGCGTGCCCACCAGGCACCGACTTCCAAACACTCGCCCCAGCTCGTGCCATTCTCCCTCATGAGATCGTTCATCATCTTGCCTAGCCAGCCGTCCCATTCGTCCTGGCTCTTGCCGCTAACCTCGCGCAAGATCGGCTCCAGGCTCTGGATCTGCTGTACGACGGTCATCAAGGCCGTGCGGCGAAGCGCCGCCTGGGCCTCGGTCAACGTCTTCTTCTGCTCGTCCGGTTTGTCTTTACCTTTGCCCTTGCCCGAGTTGATGAACGACTTGCCGTCCTTGGTCACGACACCGCCGACGCCCTCACGCTCCCAGCGAACTTCAGAAAGTGGGATCGCTAGGCGCTTGCTTTGTATGTCGGTCAGCTCCTCGGATTCCTGGATAAGCATAGGGCCAATGAGAGTGCATGGCACGGGACTCAGGTTGCGGGACTCTAGTGCGCGATGGACCCAGCTGTTGTACTCGACGAGAAAGTTATTCAGCGGCGCGCTCAGAGGGGTCTTGGCCGAGATGGGATACGCGCCAAGCGAGGCGACGGTGGCAGTGTCTTCGGTATTGCCGGACTGTGGCGCTGCGTGGGGCCGCAACATACGGATCTGGTGGTCGCTGTCCCAGAATTCCAAAGTGCCACCCGGGCGCAAGATACGATGGTATTCTTCAATTGCGTTTTGTAGTGCGTGCGGCGACGTCACTACCAGACTCAAATCCTTGACCATGACCAAGTCAAACTCGCCATCGGCAAACGGCCAGGGGAAGTTGCGAAGGTCGTGCTGCATGAATCGCCATTTCATATCGCGCGATACGTCTCCCGCATTCTGGCCCATTGGCCCAATATCCATGCCAGTGAAGTGAATATCGGGGTGGCCTCGTTGTGCGAAATACCGGTGACAAGATTGACTCCAGAATCCGGAGCCGCACGCAACCTCGAGAACGCGGCCAGGCGGCTTGCTGGCAAAGGCTGTGGAGCAAATGGGCGATCCAAATAACTGAATGAGCAACAGTGTGCGCAGTGACTGGCGATGGATCTCGCTCAGGTCAACCGGCAATGGGTATGCCAGTGACGGGTCAGACAGATATGTGCGGCCATTGCGCAAGCAGTACGGGCGGGAGGCATCGAAGGAGTTTGTCGTGGGGTCGGAGGACGTCATTGTGCGGGTCGACATGGAGGCCGTTGAGGGAGCCGCCGACGATAGACTGTCGGTACGAGAGAAGGGAATTGCACCGGCCTTGCCGGCAGTGAGGTGACGGCCCGATGTGTCCGTGTCGACGAGCATGGCGACATGTTTTAGCTCATTCGCAGTGAGGCCAATGTGGGATGGGGGCGATGCGAGAGCGTGTCTCGCGTACGAGCTTAAGCTGCCGCTTTCCTTGCGGAGGCGCGCCGGCGCCCGGATGCGAGGAGTGTGGTCGGCACCAACGCGGCTCTCTTGTAACGAGCTATGGTGCTTGTGCTTCTTTGGAGACGCTGGCGAAGCGGGATCGCGCGGGTCGATAGGCGACACAGTCGAGAGGGTTGTCGAGGTGGGTGTGATTGATGTCTCGTGCGAGGAGCGGGACGCCGATGAGGATGACGAAGTGCGAATGTGCTGAAGACGGGTTGCGGGGTGGTGGTGGTGACCAAAGTGAGAATTGGTTGTTGATGATGATGGTTGGCGCGACGGTATACGCGAAGAATCGGCCGGATTGGCCTTTGAGAAGAAGGACGAAGAAGACGGGGTAGGTGGTGCGGCGGCGGGGGGTTTTGTTGATGTTGTTGATGACAGAGTTGTATTGGCAGATGCAGGAGTAGTGGTATCCGTAGTTGCAGCACCAGCACGAGTACCAGCACTAGCACCAACCGCCGCCGTGTGTTGTTTGCTTTTGGTGGTGTTGTTTGGGGTCAAGGTTGCAGTCGCAGTCTTTGGCCTGGTCGACTCGATGCGAGAAAGAATGGGAGGGACGGGGGCGAAGCTGGTGTACATGTATTGGGACATGTTTGCAGAATCTTCCGCATCCACGAGTGCTTCGTCAGGAGGAGCGGCGGATTTCTGGGGCCCTTGGGCTTGGGACCCGGTTGTGCGTGTGGTTGTGGCTCTGGTCAGTTGGGTCAGTCGGGTCCTCTCTTCGTGTCTTGGATCCTCATGTCTGCCCTGCCCTCTCTGGGGCCGGGAAGACGACAACGAGACCCAACTCGCAGGTGGGAGCTCCAGCTCGAATGGACGGGGGGGGGAGGGGAGTGGAGGGGGGTTTGGGGATCCGCAAACTGCTTGTGGATTGTGGGAGAGAGACTCTTGGGAGTGGGAGCAGTGGAAAGGAGGCAGAGAGAGCGCGGGACAGGAGGGGGATTGGCGGCTGCTTGTGCTTGTGCTTGTTGCTTGCTTGCTTTCCTGGATTTGGGCCTTTGGGGTGTGTTCAATTCAGTTCGGTTCCATTCCAGTTTCTGCTGCGACCTTGCAGCTGGGGGGGAGATGATGGTGGATGTGATGTACCAGGTGGAAAGGGGGGGGAAGTCATGGATGGGAGGGGAGGGGGAGGGGTGTGTTTGTGTCTACTGTGTATGTGTGTCTGTCTGTCCGGTGGAGGGGAAGAGAAGCACCCGGGTGGGAAAGGAAGCGGAAGGGAACGGGGAAAAGGGGGGGGAAGGAAACCAGGAAGGATATGTTTTTCTTTAATTTGGCATCGCCTCAAAGAGTTAATACAACCGTCATGTACTTACAGAACGGTTCGGTACTTTTTGAAAGCAAAGAAACCAGAGACGGATAGTCCTCGTGGCTCCCGTGGTGGTGGCACTGGCACTGAGAGCGGCACTACGGTACTCGTGCTCCCATCTTTCTGTTCTTCTTTCTCCTCTCTCCCTGTCATGTCTGTCTGTGTCTGTACCTACACTACTGCGTCCAGATACTCCGTAAAGATACTCCGAACATAAGGTACGGAGTACATAACAGATGCAAAGTGGCAGACAAAACCAAAAGGCAAGGATGCATGACTTAGCGTACTGGTCTGTACGTACCTTGCAGCAACACCTAGCAGGGAGCACGGGGATAGGGTCAAGTAGGAGGAACAGGCAGGTAAAGTTGAGTTGGGCAAGGTACACACTGACACCCGGCCGCGGCGAGGGTCAGGGGGTAGTGGGGGGTGGGGGGAAGAGAAATTGGAAAATGAGGGAAAATGGGAAAATGGAACGTGGGAATGGATAACGGAGATGGATGAGGAAGAGTGACCAAGTAACCAAGAGCAAGTCGGGTCGCCTTCCGCGGTTCCAAATCCAGTTTAACAGAAAGAGAGTCCGTCAGGATTTCACCGATTCAGGACTCTGGAACCAGACGGTCCAAATAGACGAGCGACTTGCCGCTCTCTTGGTCCTTGGGCTTCCAGTCTCTCTGTCTCTCGCGCGCGACCAAGGTCAAAAGACGGAGCAATGACGATGAGAGAGAAAAGAGAAGGAAAAGACCAGGTTAAGGACTTGAACTTGGACGTTGCACTAGCTCTTGCGTCTGCTTATTCTTCGTCTCTGCTTCTTCTTTCCCTTGGCCTTGGACTTGTGCGTCTTCGTCTGCTACACGCACACACGGGGCGGGAATTATCACAAGAAAGGAAAATAAAGTAAAATAAGAAAAATGAGGGAACAAACTCACACAAACTCACACATACATAGTACACACACACACACACACACACACAAACACCACGCTGACCAGACGTAACTGGCTGCTGGGCTTGCTAGGGACCGAACGGGGATCGGTACGGGGTCCACCACAGGTTCGTTTGGCCGCCTTGTACCTTGCAGCACCTTGCGTCGCTCGCTCGCCGTACGGAGGAGTGGGCGAGGGTACTTTGGTCGACTGCAGGTACCACGTCGCAGTCGTGCAGTCGTAGTCGCAGGGCGCCCAAGTCTCTCCCGTCCTTGGTCCGTTGCCAACCAAAGGGCACAGAGCAGTCAGTGTACTGAACCACAGAACCGATCCTGACCTGACTGGACAGGTCGCAGTGGATGGCCCTGGCACTCCCGGCCTCGGTGACGGGAAGGGAAGGGTAGCACTGGACGCTAGTTGGAAGCTGCTTGATGGCGATTGTTAGTGTAGTGTTGAATGCTGCTTGGCTTGCTTGCCTCGCCGTCGCGCTCTCGCTGTGCAGTAGGTATGTGGTGCTCTGCTAGCTAATGCGCTAGACAATGCTGATGAGCTAGCACCGAAATCCACGAAGGTTTGTAGTCCCGTCCGGCGCCGCGTCTCAAGTCGTCCCAGCTCGACAGCACTAGATACCAAGATGGGTAGCTTAGCAGAAGCTAGACCTCCGGCTATCTGATAACCCAAAGAGGACGAGGACGAGAGCTCGTGTATGCCGGCTCTGTCGCTTGCTGTTCTGTGCCTCTTGTTTATCGCGGATTGGCGATTCGGGGTCGCAGAGGCCTTTGCGCGGCAAACAACCCAGACTCAGGAATGATGCCAGCGCCGCCAGCCAGCAAGCTGACTAGCAAGGCAAGACAGGGCAGGGAAGACGCCGTCGACAGGCCTCTCGGGTATCCGCACCGGCAGGGGAAACCCGTTTGGACGGTACCAAATTACCAATGTTCCCCAGCCAGGGCAATGGAGGGAATCGCAAGGGGAGTGCCTTTCTCTGGTCTCCAATTGGCCCGTGTCGTTCGTTTACTGTTGCGTGGGATCGTGTTGTGTGACCCGCCGACAAGGTGATCCACGTCGGAGGCTTCACCTCTGGCCCGCGTTGCCTGTGTTGGTGCGCCGTCCGTCTTGCCAATGACAGTGAAAACGAACACTAGCCCTCTTCTGCCAGTGTCCGATTCCTCAACAATCCCGATGGATGACGGCACTTTGCACGTATTTGTGCCTGGCCTCTTTGCCCGCCACTGCGTTTGTTTGATTTGCTTGGTTTGTTGTCTTGTTTGGTTTGAGCCTGTGTCGTCCAAGCTTCCCACTTGTTTCCTAGGCGGACTCGTCACAACTCCACGAGTCTCCTCTTCAGCTTGCTAGCTCCGGCCTGACAGGAGCCACTAGGACGGCAAGACTGGGGTTCGGTGAGCAATTAGACCAAGCCAGCACTTGAGCAGCTCAAAACTTGGTTGTTGGTCGACCGTCTCCCACGATGGCGTCAATGTCGAGGACGTAATGGGTGCTGTCCCTGCTCTTTTCTCACGTTGACCACTCGGCGGCAACCCAGCAGCTGTTGAAGAACGAGTGTGGCTGCACAAGTGGGCATTTCCCACACACCAAAGAATAAGGCCAGCAAACGCCTCGCTCAGCCCCCGATCCAGCTCGTCGGGACGCCCGGCGCTGTAATTCTCCAACCCAACCCCCTCAATCGTGTTTCTTTTCCCCTTAGGTTCTTTGTTCGCGGGGCACTCGGTGTACTTGGCCCAACTCCTGGCCCTGCCGTTCTTTTGTTCCAATGTCTCTGCCTCAAACTTCGGCTCTGTGCCGTCGGGTCTGCCTCTTTCGCACCTGAGACTCGATGACGGACTAGAACAAGGCTTGACAGACAAATGGGAAAGCAGGTCCGACAATAACAAAGTCGGCCGGACAAGTGATCCCCAAACAGTATGCCCTCGACCTGTGAAGTCAGCGGCCCTCGTTGGTTTGTTGCCTCTCCTTTGCCGTTGACCCTTGCTACGGCAAGCCAAGGGTCTGAGAGACGCCTGCAAGTGCAAACTCCTTTGGGAGCAGGACGGTGAAGGGACTCAAGGGAGAGCACCGGGAACCAGGCCCCCGGTAGAGTGCAGTCAATCTATCGTATCCGTATGGGTGGCAGAATACAGCAAGTTGGATGAGGGCGTGAACCTTGAGTTTTCAAGTGAAGTTGATTTCTGACGGGCGAGGACGTGCGGGCCCTCGGTGACCAGAGCGAAGAGAAAAAAAAGACGCTGGCCCCTGTTTTTTGACGTTTGGGTGCTTTGTGTCGACTGTTGATCCTCTTGGTAATGGAGTGGACCGGGCCGCGCTGATTTCGGGTGGGCAATGGAGACTGCTGGCAAATCGCTCCTCTTTGTTCGGTTGTGCCCTTAGTCAGGCTGTATCTTCGTAGTCACGTAACTGTGTCCCTAGAGTACTCAGATACGGTATCCGCACTTGGTAGAAATCAAAAACCCGGTGGCCACAGTTTGCGTCAGTAATATGAGTGCTGCCCGCCTCGCCGAGAATTCGGCGGGTTGGCCCAAATATCTCGACAGTGTCCGGACAGAGGTACGGATAATTACCTCGTCCTGCTGGAGGAGCCCAGAAGGCAAGCAAGAGTCAAGTGCGCCGGAGCTTGCCCCGTCCTTCTAGAACCTGGACCAGGTTCTTTCTGAAATCTTGAGACGGCGGGATACCGGCCGCTTGTTCCCCGGTGGGGACGGGACTGGGGTCAGTGGAATGACGGATAACTGACAGGCCCTGGTTGGCTGGCTTGAATTTGCGCTTGGGTTGGATGGGAAAGCCGCCGAGCTGAACAAGAGTCGTGTTTGCCTCGCTCTCGTCCTGGCCCAAGGACCAACGCAGTAGCCGTTATTAAATGAGAGGGCCAAAGATCGCTGCAAGACAGGATAGGACGGTGCTGGTGGAATTGGCTCTTGTGCCGCCTCATTTAGTTCCGTTTGTTGTCAAGCTTCCGGCCGGTCTTTCTTCGCGGTAAATCGAGCAGGGTGTCGGTACGGTCACTACGGTCAAGGTCCGGGCCCTTGTCTGAGAGACTGTGATGAGCCGGATCCCTTGTTTGGTGTTCCGTCGCTTCGCCCCGTCTCGCCTCTTCTCGGTTCCCGCAGACAAATGGTACCGAGGGGATAGATGGATCAAATTTCACCGCGGCGTCTTGTCGGCGATGGCCTACGTTGGTTACGTACGTATATCGAATCCTGTCGAATGACTGCAAGGTCTATTTTGCCGTGACGCCTGTCTTGTTTCGTCCCGTTCTGTCCGTGCAAGCTGGCTCTGTCACTTGTGATTTGTGTGGTCAATGGTGTCGTTTCTAGCTCGCGGTGACACGCCGTGACCCGTTGCTGATCCGAACCGTTCAGTGGTGTGCGCTTTTCTGTCGCGTGCCACAACGGCGAAACGATGCTATAAAAGACGGCGGGCGACTGGTGAAGACTGGCTGAGAGTGTAGCCAAGGGATCAAAGTATATGGAACAGAATCTCGTGCTTGTCGGAGATAATGACGTTGCCCTCGATATGTCTTCTGGGAAGATTCCCAGAGCGTGGGGGGACCTTCCCTTACAGCCAGCTGGGCGATTTGTCTGCAGCAGATTGCCCAGATTCCGCAGCAGCTGTCAATGGTGCGGTGCAGGCTGTCTGTCGCGTGTGTTACGTCCTGCCTGTTGGGGTGCAGTGCCGATAGCGTAACGTGGTAGCGGGTGCGGACTTGTTGCAACTTGTCCCCGTCCCGGTCGGTGGATTCCGCCTAGCACCGGCAACGGAATCCTCTGAACCTTCTTTTGCAGAGTAACTGCCTGGTGAGAAGATCGGCGGTTAAGAGCGAGAAACAAAGCAACGTGGATGAATTGTGACGAATGTTTCCGCTGGGTTTCCGGGCAGATTCTCCCTTTCGACTTGCAAGCCTAGTGAAGAACTACTGGGATTTCGGGACGAAGCCTGGAGACAGGGCCAGGCGAGTTCAGGTCGATCGGGGCTTCTCCGAGAGTGCAGAGTCAAATTCGAAGGACGAATATTCGCACAGATTACGAAGGACTCCTTACAGAGGGGTAGACCGTAGGCCGCCGTCGTCGAGGCAGAGTTGACTCAATTGAGTGTCCGTAGAGAGTCGCAGCCGTTGGGCCGTAGCGCTAATCCGCAACTTGATGCCTGGTGTAATTGGGATCGCTGCTGTTCATCCGCAAAAGAAGATCAAACGAATTATGGATACCCGGTCGACCGGTAGAGGGAGATCGTCGCCGTGTCTCAATTATCACATGAATGATGAAGACAAGATCCAGACTGCCAGACTGCCAGAGCGGTGGGTGACGAAGACTGAGCACGGCAGTCTGCCCGTGTATACAGAGGATGTACGAAAAGAGCGGGTGAGCGATTTCGGCGTCCGAGGCAGCATGCAGCAGCGGTGCAGCACCCCAAGGCTCGGGGTCTAGGTACCGGCGACTGTGTCTGATTCGTTGGATGCTTGCAAGGTGAGGGAATTGCGCACACCGCGGCTTTGGCTTTGACTTGCGTGCGAAGCCGACAGAGAGGGGTGGTGAATGTGCCGTTGCCTTCTTTCGAGATGTTTAGGAGGCAGCCTTTGGATGAGGTGAGGTTGAAATCGCAAAGTTGCACCTTAGAATCAGATCGTAGCTTCGCCGTCCAAAGTGGCAGGAGGGCAGGCCGGTGGAGGGCGGAAGGCGCAGGTGCAGCAGTTCGTCCCTTCCTCCGTGAACTCGGAAGCTCCTGCAGAAATCGCCGTGTTAGTCGCCGCTTCCAAATGGGCAAGAAGCAACCCGCCGCACGGAAGTTGAGACTTACCAGATTACCTAATACAGGTAATATGCTTCTGTTTACTTTTGTTGGATGGGCTGAATGGATTATTCTCTTACGAGACACCAGTGTTGTCGTTTGATGATCCAGAAGCAATTGCCGACTTAAAAGATGCAAGCCCAGAAGACCGGAGCCTGTCAAATAGTGCACTCATCATTGAGAGAAGAGCAAACAGGTTATCTATATAATACGACCTAGACCGGACCAACGGCACATGATCCATCTTCCTTCTCCAGCAGGCCAAGGCATATCATATTCCCCCGATATCCGAGAAAAGGAAGCTCGAATTCAAAAGCCCGGAGCAAGCCTGTCAGTCGAGAACCTCAATGATTCGTCTCTACGGCGTGGTCCCGTGGCTATTGGATGTCCGATGGCGACATGACAGAAGGGGCGGAGGGCCCCAGAAGTTGCGAACTTGCGCACACATATTTGCACTTGCAGCTGCATATTGCATATTGCAAGGGCCCTTTCTCTGCTCACAGCTCCGTACGCGCCCGCCACCAAGACCCGATTCGGGCCTTGGCCGCCGTTCGGCACTGCAAGCCTGGCTTTTGGCAGCTTGTTCGTTCTTTGCAGCAGCCAATCTTTGGAAGTCTGGGATAGGTCGCCGTTGGCCTCGACCCGGAGCTTTGCCCACCCTCTGGGAATTGCGTGCCGCTGGGGACGCGTGTGAGCGGAAGTGAGAAGTGGGATACCGACTGAACTGCATGTCTGGCATGTGCCTCAATGCCATTTCTGTTCATGGCAAGTTGGGGTGAACGACATCGAGGAGCTCCAGGCTTTCCTACCTTGGTCTGTCAAGTTCTATCCATGCTGACAATGGTATCGCAGAAGCCTTGGTCCCACCTGTTCGTTAAGTAACTGAGATTTGGGGATGTCGCGATAGCTCAGATAAGATGTTGTGGAGTCTAGCGAGGCGTTGAAAGAGGACGAGGCCAAGATAACGAAATCGACCGGGACCGCTCTTTCCCCGCATACCATTGATCCTTGTCGCTGAGTGGCTGGCTAAGATATTCGACAACACCCGGCAGGACTAGCAAGCCCTCGCTGGCCATGTTCGAGACGGTTAACGAGGGCAGGGCACTGAAGGCATCCCCTCTTAGTTCCCGAGCCTAGGCGTGTCCATGAGTCGCCTGCTGGGCTGAGCCGAGGCCCATGAGAATCCGTTCTCTAGCCACTATCTTCGCGGTTTTGTGCTCCATCTATCGCGTTTTGATGATGGGGAAGGTCGACTACCTTCCGTCAAACATGACCGGGAGTCCAAGATCCGGGGCTCACCGCCATTGAGATGAACATCTAAGTCGTTATATCCGGCCGGTCCCCCGGGCAGTTGTCCCGAATCGCCGGTTTGCCTTTGCTGCAGCCTCTCGCCGCCCTGTTGATCCGACGGTCTAACCCGGATCATCGCGGCACGTGTATGATATGTGATTGCTCTCTGAACCAACGATACCAGCTTTTCGGTTCCTGATTTCCTGGGGTAACATCCAATGGGAAGTTCGTTCACTGTTCCGGCTTGGCCCTGCGGCACAGGCGCCAGGCTGATATCAAGGCTGAAGACGGGTCCAGGAACTGGCAGGGTTGTCGTGGGAGAGCGGCTCGGAATGGCATCTTGATCAGCCAGGTTTCAGTTAGAAGGGTGCAAAACATCATTAAGCTGTTGCGACTTTCGTTTCTTTCAATCATCTTCTCATGGCCAAGCTATTTTATGAGACTAATACAGATTTATTTCACCTTCAACTCTTTGACGATTTGAAAATTTGTGACTCCTCGAGACCCCAGACATGGCCCCTTCGTTTTGTTTCTCGACTCGCTGAAAAGTACTAGTAACAAAGACAGTTCAAGTACCTACCAACGAGTACCTGTCTCCAATCGGGGTAATATATGTCACTCCTAGACACTCAAGGCCAGCTGGTGGCCATAATGAAGCATTGAGCAACATATACTGGGGGAGATCAAAGGGCCGATTACTCTGTGCCACGGCCTCTCAGAGAGAGATGAGGAGCAATTGTAGCAAGGAAGTAAAGAGTCTTGATGTGACATAGAACTGAAGCTGCTCAACTTCGTTCATGAATCGACCTGCCGTCAATGATAGCCCCGTACAACATCAAGCAAAACCACTCCAACGCTTGGCATGTGATCTGACACATTGTCAGATTGCAGGTAGAGAGGAGACTGTAGCAATGAATTGTAGAAGAGGGCCTGAATGCGTGTAGGTTCTATTTCACTTTTATATTTTTGTTACTGTGATGAGTTCCACTGATTAATTACACTGGCATGCTTTTTTCCGAAGCCTTAGGGGCGCAAACTCGTTTTGCCAAAGAAGAAAAAAGAAAGCAAAAGGTAAGAAACACAATAGCGTACTCGTAGTGCTCTTTGAACGAATAGACTTCGTTAATTGATTATCGTTAAGGAAAAAAGAAAAATCAGTTCGAGAAACGTGTTCTTGATCTCCAGCTATCTTTAGCATCCCTCGATGCGGGTATGATGTGAGGTGAAGGGGGTCCACTCCTGAATGACTTTCGTCTCTGATCATTGATCATGATAGCTGGCTTGAGTGCTTCAATTACCAAGTTCGTTTCATGGTTACCTGAATACCTTGAGACAACGGCGAACTTGCCAAACCTCATCGTACCCAGGGTTTGCTGTCCGTGCCGACGAGGCAAGGTGTTATCTGATGTTCTCTTGGACTGCGAGCAACTATCTTCTTGAAGCCCCACGCCGTAAGAAAAAGAAGACCATTAATTTCTGTGTTAATGATGCCTACGAAGACAGCTGCGACAATTGCTTCGAAAGAAATGTCAAGTCAAAGGGGCTTCTGATGACTAGCTTTCTGTAAATCGATGACGATATCTCATTAGCAAAGATCATGATATGAAACCGATAGACTTCAACACGTCAAGATTCATTTTGCACTCATGCATATGACATGTGAGGCTGAATTAAATACTAGATGGACCGGTTGAGACGGAGTCTATACAAAGGCCATTAGTCCCGCACATATCAAGTGTGGTACCAGTAAGGTAGATACCAGATTTGACAGCAATATAGGTCAGTCAGTTCAATTACCTACTAAGTGCTACTCCACCATTTTCGTCACAACACACCACAAGTCGAACCACTTGAATTGGGTTGCATCTCACGATCTCACCACCGTCCTACGTACCTCAGCTGCTTAGCTAAGGCAGTGTACGTACTACACGGCCGAGCGTCACGGGCGTGATCACGTTTGAATTAAGTGGAGCTTTCCTGTCTAGCTGCTGGTCTGTGCAGCTCTCCTCATCACGTGATGACACTAGAGCTCGCAACCTCGCGGGCCTGGTGCCCAGTGTCTGCTCTATCGTCAAGATCGAGTCAATCCCACCACCACCACCTGGCTCTATCTTTGGATCATCTGCATCTCCGACCACATTCTTCAGTCCCAGTATCCATTGGTTGCTCTAGAGATATTGCAAGAAACACACCGCGCCCGCTCACTACGGTATGTCATCAACCCATTCCCCGCCCTTGAGGGTCACCAGGGGGGGCGCTGCTCGAGCCGAGCCTTTGTCGCAACGACGCGGCCCAGCCCCTACTCCGTAATCTGACTCCTGCTCCTGGGCCTGACTTCAGTTCCATGTCTTACTCTTCCAAGCTCGCTCTGCTGACGAGACACATTCTCATCCAGACCCTCTTCTGCCGCATCCAGCGCGTCTCGACACCATTGACTATCTTTTTGCCTCCCACGTACGCTCTCCCCATCGGGCGAGCTTGCTCGACTCGCCGTCTAGCTTAATCTCAAAACCCCTCCCTTCCTGACAGACCGCATCACCAGACCGAGCAAAACTCAACACCACTCTTACCTCTGCACACGTACACACGAAACAACACACGAGCTTCCACGCCCCCTCACATCATCGACGTGGTTCATGGGCGGCTGAGGACAGCACAATACATTGCGGTAACCGGAAGCTCCATTGTCTGAGCCGATACTCGATGCAGCTGGACCCGTACCTCGACTCCCATGCGCAAACGCGAGCTACCCTGGCTTTCCCTCGTTTCCAATCTCACATAAGCTGTTGCTGCGAACCCATTGCCTCGCTCACCACGCCTGCATCGTAATCGAGGCACCACCACAGCCAACCCCACCCGCGAATCTCAGGTAGATGGCCGATGGTACTCGCTACCTGGACCACCCTGTCGGAGATCTGTACCTCAACTCTCTCATACCGAAAGAAACCGCCGCCGAAGCTATTCTCTTGAACACGCTCCTGCGCCAATTCGTCGCCAAAGATTCGAATACACCTACACCATCCAATCCGATCCCACGGGCCAATCTGCTAGGGATGTTCTCCCAGAATCATCAGCAGGGCCCCAACTCCCGCATCAATGGGGGCCATGGCGGCCGGGGCATCCCAATGCTGTACAACTACCAACAGCAACAGCAGCAACACCACCAGACTCACCTTCAACACCACCAAGCCCAGGCCGAACATGCTGCGCACAATGGCAACGGCGGTGTGATGGGCCATCACTCGGCCTTCTCCTCTGGCGTCATGGGAAACTCTAGTCCGTATAGCAGCAATACTATGCAAAACGGGCAAGGAGGAGCCACGCGGGGAGGACAAGCACAGCAGATCACCGAACATTGGGCCGAGCAGCTCCGCCTCTACGAGGAGTCCAAGCAAGCCCACCGTGCCATGACCGAACAGAACCAGCCGCACTACTACGCCAGACTAAAGGCCTCGGAGAACCGTGGCATTGCCGGGCCTCCACCATCCTCAGGCAAGAACGGTGACGACGATGCGGACGATAGGAGACGACCATACAGCGTTGAGAAGAATAAGGAACGGCAGAACTGGCACAATATGGACCTTAGCGGCCAGGGACTGCGTAATCTCGCACCCGCTCTTTTCCGCTACCAGTTCCTTCACGACCTATTCATCGCCTCAAACAGACTTCAGAGTCTCCCTCCCGCCATCGGTCAGCTGCGCCAGCTCCGATACCTCAACATGTCGTTCAACCAGATTAAGATTCTCCCCCCAGAACTTGGCATGTGCACCTACCTCAACCAGCTACTCCTCTTCGACAACCAGATCCAAACTCTCCCCTTTGAGCTCGGCTCTCTACACTTGCTGGACGTTCTTGGCATTGAGGGCAACCCCATCGACCCGGACATGAAGCAGGAAATCATGGAGAAGGGAACCAAGAGCCTGATTAACCTTCTCAAGGAGCAAGCCCCGAGTATGTACAATCGGATTTGTCTTTTGTTGGTATCAACAGCTAACCTTTGTCTTAGTTCCGATGCCGCCCAACCCGAGAAAGCTCATAACTGTACAAGAAGATGTTTCACCTACTTTGGAAAAGGTCAGAGTCTTTTCTTGGAACGTCTTGTGCGACAAGTACGCGACGCCGCAAACATACGGATACACGCCGACGGGAGCATTGAATTGGGAATATCGAAAGGACTGCATTTTCAGCGAGTTGAGAGAGAAGGATGCGGATCTGCTGTGTATGCAGGAAATCTCGACGGAGGCGTTCAAGGAAGAGTTCAGCCCGGAGTTGGCACAGATGGATTACAAGGGTGTACACTGGCCCAAGACTCGCGCGAAGACCATGGCGGAGAAGGATGCACAGGGCGTGGATGGTTGCGCAATTTTCTACAAGGCCAGCAAGTGGATTTTGCTCGATAAGCAAGTCGTCGAATTTGCCGCCATCGCCATCAACCGACCGGATATGAAGAATCAACACGATGTCTTCAACCGTGTTATGCCAAAGGACAACATCGCCGTTTTGGTGTTCCTCGAAAGCCGAGCTACAGGCGCACGCATCATCCTAGTCAACGGACATTTGGCTTGGGAATCTGTGTTGGCGGATGTCAAACTGATCCAGACGGGTATCTTGATGGAGCAAGTCACAAAATTCGCCGAGAAGTACGTTCGCTGGCCGGCCCTCAAGGACAAGAAGCCCATCGTCTTCTCTGCTACTGGCAAAGACGGAGATGAGCTACCCCCTCCGGCTAAAGAACCGGGGCCAAGCCAAGAGTACCGCAACAATACCGACATTCCCCTACTCGTGTGTGGTGATTTCAACTCAACCGGAGACAGCTCAGTCTACGAGCTATTGTCCATGGGACGCGTCCCTCCCAACCACCAAGAGCTATCATCTTTCCAGTATGGCAGCTTCACGAGGGACGGTATTGAGCACCCCTTCAGCTTGCGGGATGCGTATGCCCACATCAAGAACACGCCCGACGAGATGCCTTTCACCAACTACACGCCTGGCTTCTCAGATGTCATTGATTATCTGTGGTACTCAACCAACACATTGGAAGTGGTGGACCTGCTTGGCCCGCCTGATGCCGAATACCTCAAGCGGATGCCGGCGTTCCCCAACTACCACTTCCCGGCCGACCACATCCAGATTATGGCCGAGTTCGTCATTAAAGCTAGGAAGGATAAGAAGTCACCGCACCCGGAACCGGATTTTGGATCAGGAAGCGGGCAAGGCCGGTAGACGGGGTTGTCTGACGACTTGTTTCCAGTAGTTTAGTCTTCAAAGGCAGTCGCGCGTTGCGTTCAGGGAAATTCTTTTGCCGGAGTTTAGGATTGCGATGCTTTTCGTGAATCGGAGGAACTGGCGGGGGGATGGTCTTTTGGCGAGGGAGGCGAGAGTGCATGAAATGACAAGCAAATACAAAACTACCTAAGAGAAACGGAAGGAAGGAAACATGGTGGGGGTGGGCCTTGGGGCGGTTCTTTATCGTCGGAAATGCATCATCAGGGGCTGTGGATACGGCGGGGTGGATTGGGGGTGATGAGTGAGGCTTTTGTAGATGGGCGGGTTGTGGCACATATCACCAACCAGCTGCGTTTTCTCTTGTGTTCAATAACTGTGTCTTTCGGTGTTCCATGTGAATTGGTGATTTGCTGAGGGCGAGTGGACTCGCTTGCCTTACATTTCTGGCCTAAACTCGAGGCTGCCGATGAATGTAGGAGATGAGATGAGATGAGACCTTTGAATGGGATCTTGGCGTAGGCTCGCATTGCACATGCTTCCGATCGGATCTGGCCGAATGGCTAGGCACGTCTTGCGCCAACGCTGGATTCTCTATGCGTTACATCGTGAACATCCTCTTTTGAGGGTGAAGACCGGGATTGAAGAGAGCAGCCTGCGAGATGATGGCATTGCTGCTTATCACTGAAAGAACCCCCAATGTCCGTGTCACTTGCTTCCTTGAAAGATTCACGTGTGATGTCTCGATTTCATCCCATCTGCTCAGCTGTGGTGGCCTTCTTTCTTGCTAAAGTCATCCACAGCCCACGGCCTCGAGAGCTTACGCCTTTCTTACACGCCCTAAGCTAATAACAACATTTGCTCGTTTTCGCGTCTTCAGGCCGCTGACCCCCCATCTGAGCTACTGATATCGGGACACAAAGGCTTACAAGGTGTCATGAGATAAGAGGAAGGTTAAGTACGTGAGCGAAGCTTGCGGCGTTCCCCCTCACCTCCCCACCTTTCCGGCATGTCGGGGATTGCTCTCAAGGGATCTTGGATCTAGTGCTGACGGTGTGGTACAGTTTTGGCTAGCTGTCTAAGGAGTACAAAGGAATGTCATAAAACTTCAATCGGTTCTGGTATTTCTCTATCTTTCCAATTGGGATTCGGCCGCACTCTCGTTACGAAGGACCTCAACTCATCGGCCCTTCGTTGCGAATCGACTATTGGGACTCAACGGCACAAGCGGGGTAAGACTTGGATGCACGATGCAGGAGACGTATTTGGTTTCCGGATTCAAGGTTCCCATCCTGGCAGGGAATGAGAGCCCCCAAGTGCTTATATCAGATTTGATGGATCACGCTGACGACACTCAGTTCTTTCGGCCGTTTCAGCCGGCTTATTCTTGACGACGATCGGTTGGGACACTGTTTGATGAGATAAAGCCAGAGCGGCGCCGATTATTTGAATATTCTTACAAGCTCTTATTAACATCTTTGAGACTCTCACTCTCATCGACCATTTCCTCCCGCCATCGAAATCTCAAGGACCTCAGGACCCAATGGCCTCCGAGACCTACCTCGTAACAGGCGGCTGCGGCTTTCTGGGCAGCCACATCGTCGAGAAGCTCATCGCCGCCTACCCGACCGCCCGCATCGCCGTCTTCTCACGCAACCCAACGACAAACATCTTTCCAGGCGTTACATACCACGCGGGCGACATTGCATCCCTCGACGACGTCGCAAAGGTCTTTCGGGATGTGAAGCCGACGGTGGTATTCCACTGCGCGGGGATGATGACGGTGGGACGGAAAGTCATGTCGGACGCGTTTGTGCGAGCGATCAATGTCGATGGAACGCGGCATGTGCTGGATGAGGCGAAGAGGGTGGGGGTAAAGGCTTTTGTGACGACGAGCAGTGCAAGTGTGGTGCAGAAGGAGATGTTTCGGGATATTGAGGGGGGTGATGAGAGGTTGCCTATTGCTGAGGAGGGGGATGATACATTGGCCTATCCCAAGACCAAGGTGAGTCTTGATGATGATGTCTGCTTCAAGCCAAGTTCTTTACTGACGAGACGCAAAGGCCGCCTCGGACAAGATGACTTTAGAATACGACGACCCCTCCGGCATGCGAACCTGCACCCTCCGCCCCGCCGCCGTCCACGGCGAACGCGACAACGACATCACCCCCGCCATCCTCCGCAACCTCCGCCTCGGCCGGAACAAGATGCAAATCGGCGCCAACAAGAACCTCTTTAGCACAACCTACGCAGGCAACGCCGCAGACGCACACCTTGCCGCGGCCGCCAAGCTCTTGAATGCACCAGACGGCGTCGCAGGCGAAGCCTTCTTCATCACCAACGGAGAACCGGTCCCCTTTTGGGATTTCAGCAGGGCCGTGTGGCGGGCTGCTGGGGACGAGACGAAGATTGAGGATGTGAGGGTTATTAACATGACGTTTGCGCTGGCGTATGTGTGGGCTTTGGAGTGGGTTTATTGGTTCAAGGGGCAGGTGCCGCCTTTGACGAGGCAGGTTGTTAGGTTTTCGGGGATGAGTAGGTGGTATGTTATTGATAAGGCGAAGGAGAGGTTGGGGTGGAAGCCGGAGGTTAGTCAGGGTGAGGGGATTCGGAGGGCTGTTGAGTGGTTTCTTGAGAAGGAGAAGAGGGAGGCGGCTGGGGGAGGGCAGTGAGATTGATGTGTAAGGGCGAAGGTAGTCTGGTCGTCTATGATAACATGGCCTTGTATCAGTTTAATGATCTTCAGGGGTGAGTACCAAAGATTAGTACTGTGGTCTTGATATCAAGTCGGTACCGGGTCTTTCATTCACCTTTTCACCAACTTCCCCATTCGGATCCCATCGCTCCATATTCAGTTTAGTCGAGGGTGCCTTAGCCTGTTGTTGGGTTTGCCTGGATGAGCTCAACATGAGCGACGTCATCTCCTTCCACGCCTCACTGTTAGCTAAGAGGCCACAGCTATCGCCAGGCGAGTGGAGAGCACTCAAGATGAACCGTCACGAGGGAGCCAGCACGATCTCGTACTTACCTCCGTCGGGATACTTGCTCATCCCTGCGCTAATCACCGGAGACTACTCTCGAAACATTGGCTACAAATGGAATTGAAGATAACTGAACTGGAACACAAGTAACTGAGCAATCTTCGCCACCTGAACCTCAATCTCGACTGAAGAAACCCGACCTTCCATTACCACGTTCTCTCGGATGCACCCCGGTTAGCAACTCAGACTGACCGCCTTGTATGGCATGGCTCGGGTTCTAGGCCTGGTACGTGTTGTGCGAAGTCCCAGACCCGAATCACCGAACCACCTTCCGCGTAACGAGAGCTGCATCTGATGTGGTGGTGATCACGCAGGGCTAGTTACGGGTGTCAAATCCTGCAAATTGAACGTTAGTGGTCTTGATCGTTCGTTGGGTCGTGGCGAGAACTGAACATGCGGTTGTTTCCGACTTGAGGCACGTTGTCTACTTCCTCATGATCAGAATCGTCTCCATCGTACTCTCCGTTGCCGACTGGTTGTGCGTTCAGCCAGGTCATCACTCGAAAAGCCGCCTGGGGATCACCAGCCTCTTGGAAATAGCGATGAAGGAGGACTCCTGTCTGTTGTGTCCGAGGGTGGCCTCGACCGAGGTGTTTGGCCTCCACCTGCACCACCTTATCCATCAATACAGCTGCTTGAGGTGCGCCGTTGACAGAACTCAGCAGTGAAGCAAGCTTCTTCATGTTGTCCAGGGTTTCTTGGCTCTCTTCGCCTGGATCCGCCCTTTGTCTTTCCAGCAACTTCTCATGGACTTGGATTGCTTGAGGGCACATCCCCAGTTTGGCGAGATCGATGGCCAACAGGAGCTGGGTTTGGTGGGTTCTGACATCTTCCTCACCATATTGGCTTCCTTGATCCCTGAGCAGGTTCTCCCGTAGTTCGAGAGCCTTAAGTAAAGTGTCCTCTCTGCCTTCGCGCGAGAAGAAAGTTGCCAAGTAGCCCCTGAGCGTGAAGGTGGCGTCCACGTCCGTCATAGTGTAATTCATAGTGCGTGCCTCTTGCAACCCATTCATCAAAAGACTGTAAGCTTCTTCTAGATGGCCTACTCTCCACAGCGCGTCCGCAACGTTACCGACGGATACAAGATAGACATCAGTCCCAGCCGCGTCAGCGGTTACTTTTGCATTGCGAAAGGCCAGAACATCTTCCTGTTCAGAGAGAGCTTCCTCAAACTTGGAAATAGCAGTGTAACTGTGACCCAAGTTGGCTCTTGCTTCGTTGGTATGAGGATGACCTTCTCCACGAACTCGCTTCCACGAGGCCACGGCATCTTTTCTGCGGTCACACACATCTTCCTTTTCTGCTTGAGTGTGGGAGAAAAGGCTTTTAGTATCGATGAGTCGGTCAAATGCATGCAAGGTGTCGGGATGGTCAACGCCGAGAAGCTCAAGCCTTGCCTTGTAGACTTTCTGTCGCAGCGACATTGACTTGAGAAGCTGTCCGTCCCAATCGTAACTGTCACCTAGCGCACTCTTGGCTTCAAGAATACGCAGACGCTCTCCTGCAATGGCAGAAACTCTTGTCTGGAGATCACGGACGGTTTCTTGCCGTAGTTGAAGAGCTCGACGTTGGCGCCCGGCTCCGTGGAGGAAGTCTGCCACCAGAAGCCGTGTTCGCACCATTTTGGCATCATCGACGGGCAAGTTGTGGGAACCACACGTGGCAAGCGCCGTTTCCGCCGTGGATAATGCCTCCGTCCGCTGCTCAGTTGCCCATAGAGAGCCCGCATAGTTGATTTGAGCTGACCATAGATAATCGAATCCTGATTCCCACTGTTGATGCGCTTGGATGACACCGGGTTGATACTTCAGCGCCTCTTCGTGTTCGCCGGTGTGAAAGTAGCAGTCGGCGAGCTGTTCATTAACTTGCAGAGTCCATGTATTGGGAATCGAGTGATCGTCGCAGATTTCGATGGCTTTCTCCAGAACGTCCTGCGCGTCTCTGAAGTGACCTGTGGATGAATATGCGTTTGCCAGTATGAGCATGATCTCCAGGCGTCTCTCAGTCTCAGCGAGTTTCACCCAACTACTCATCAATCCATTTGAAGTAAACGCTTCCATATGGGGTATCATGGATTTTTGTAGATCAACACCCAAGGGGTTATCCATCCGCGATGCAGTGGTGGAAATCGGTTCATTGGCCAAGGCCAATGCTGACAAACAAGTTGCTCGATACACATACTTCTCCCAATCCTCTGCTGAGAGCGACTCCCTGCAATAATTCTGTACGAGCTTGTTCATCGAGTACTTGCTGGAATACGATGCATCGCAGACAAGCAAACTGTACCGACACAGGGTATTGAACGCCTTACGGAGACCGGGTGTGCGCCACTGAGTACTTTCGGAATTCAAAAGCGGCACCAGGGGCGCCCAGTGTGCCCACTGCGAAGACTCTCCTGAGAATTCTGTCAAGTTGATCCAGGCTTTCTCAAAAATCTGCTCCGAAATGCTTTCATTGTGAAAAAAGCACAGGGTCCGAAGTAGCTCCATGGTCTCCGGCGAGTTCTCGACAAGAGCCATGGTGGTGCCCAATGCGTGTAAAGCAGATTTGCTTTGGCCACTTCCCGGGGGCAAGTCAGGCAGGTCCTCGAGGCTTGTTTGAAATGATTGGTCGAAGTCATAGCAGTAGTCCAAGAGGCTGTTTGGGTTCATGGCAATGTAAGAACCGGCCTGTACAATGGACAGCGGGAGCCCTCCAAGTGTTCGAGAGGCCAAGTCGTCGATCGCCACCCACTCTTCTTCACTAAAGTCCTTTGCGGCATTCACGAAGTTGTGTATCAGTTCGTTGGCATCCCATGGATCCATTGGGGAGATAATTTCCTGACTATCGCAGTATGGAGCGAGCTGTCCGTCGATGGTTGTGATGATAATGGCGCCACAACCTTTTTGAGGAAGATAGTCATTGAGATCAGTGGCCAAAGAGGGTTCGAAGTTGTCGATGAAGAGAATCCAGGGTTCTTCAAGGCTGCTAATCCATATCCTCGTGAGTGACAGCTGTTGAGAGATGTCCTCTTCGGAGTTGATGCCAGACGTGTCTATCAAGGTCCCGCTGACTCGAGCTATGGCAAGGTAGCTGCTGTTCGCTGACTTTCTACTGCTGGCGTCGACGTAGAAGACTGCTCTGAATCTGATAGTTACGAATGTCAGAAGAGTCAATTCGCTAAGTGGAATGAAACAGCGTACTTGGATTCATTTTCAGTAATGGCTTGCAGACAGATTTGACTCTTCCCAACGCCAGTTACACCGTGTACAAGAAGCTTCATCGGGGACTCTCTCTCCTCGGCGTCCCACAACGGACTGTCTGTCCGAAGGCATGATGGAAATTGTTTTCGTTTCACAAATTTCGACGCTAGAGCCGGTCGTTCATTGCGAATCTCTGGCCACACAATCTTTGGTACTACTTGTCCTTCCTGGCGCTGAGCTCGGAGACGGGTACCTAATAGGAGTAACTCCATGTGTCAGTCATCGCATTGGCATAACTATGGAGTGGGCTTGCGCCGGAGTAATAGGATGTGTCAGGTGCCCGTGTAAAACTCACCACCGCTTTGATTGTCTGAATCCATCTCGATATCCGACGAAGCAGGACTAGGCGGCAGGCCGGGTTTTCTGACAGCTGGTTCTCGCATCCGAGCTTGGGTTTTGGAGCTCAAAGATCCTGGCTGCTCATTGTACCTGGCCTCCTCAGGCGTTCCTATCAAGTCAATGAGTCGCACGTCCATGGATTAATGGTATCATAGTGATCTTACGAATATGAAGATCCGGGTCGGATTCGACAACGCTGATCTCTTTCAACACTTCTTTGGCGTATGCGGCAGCCATTGCAGCCGCGTAAGGTTGCCACTCCTTCTTCTTCTGTTCGTCCCCATAATCGCATACCCCTCTGATGACACCGACAGCAAGACGGTTCATGATTCCTGCTGCCTCCATCTCTAGACCAATTATGTTGTACTGGTCTCTCCAAGCGTCCCTCTTCTCAGCATTCTTCATCAATTTGTCACCGGAGCCGAGCGGCCCATACCACACTCTGGTACGCGCGTTATTGTTTGGCCTTGGCTCCCGAGGAATAACGACTCTCTCTCCGGTCGTATTCGTCCCGATTAACTCGTCTTGAGGTTGGCCAGGATCCTTGAAGTCGCCCTTCGCGTGCTTTTGGTCTTTCATGGCTTTGAAGTGGTCCAGGAACCCGTTGATATGACCCTCAGGATCCGAAACCTTGATCCTTCCAATAGCAGATCCCACAATGGCCTGCGTTTGATTTTGGCTTCGTCCTCCACGAAGAAGACTGAGTCCCTCGGATGTTTCTTTGCCGAGTCCGTATGGTACTATAGCAGGGATTTCGCCATCAGGGAGTGCAACGAGTACATCTCCAAGACGTATGTCTCGTTTAACGCTTGGAAGCCCTGCTGCGACACCAACAAGTAATGTGAACCAGAGCTTAGGGAAGAGAATCTTCATCTGGCTAGCGAGAGCTGCTGCTGACCCTATGCCATATTCTTGTCCAAGGGGAAAGGTGCCGATAACCACGTTGTGCCCGCACATGCGACCCGCGATGAAGTTGTAGTCGTGGCCCTGTCTTACTGGAAACCTGCCCGTGTGCCGAACATCGAGCATGCACATGGCTGCCTGAGTTTCGATCTCGAGCGGAGCAATCCATGCTACCTGGTAGTTGTTATAATCTAGATGAGCCATTAAGTCCCACTGTCGTGAGTTCTGAAGTAAATCTTGGGACTGATGGGGTAGTACGAATAATTAAGTGAAAAGAATGATATGACAGTGACAATCTGATTGAGACGATGTGATGATAATGAGGTGATCGAATTTGCATGCGAAGTGATTAAGCGAGACGATATAGACGAGATGACAGAAGCGAGACCATTGTGCTTAGTTGAGGACTTAAGTAGATTTGAGTTAACACAATGGAAAGAAAATTGAAGCCTATCGCCGAGTCTTCGAATAGTTGCAAAGCTTTTCTGAATCCTGGTCCGCAATGTATTGGGGAGACACTGCAGCTCAGCTCCTTAGGCACATGCACGAAGCAGACACCCATGGTAGTAAGGATAAAGTTAGCAACATATTGGTGGAATCGACCAACCGGAGTGTGTACCCGCAACCGCTGTCTCATATAGCCGCCGTGCTGTACGTCGAAGGTTGCTTCCGCGTCTCCGTTGGAACTACAGCCAATTATCATCTCCATATTGCGCGGCACTGGGCATGTTTCCGGATTGGCCTGCACCAACAGGCGGAGAACCGCCGCTGATCCTATTCCGTTGGACGATTTTAAGGCATGAATACCGGCGTGCCTTGTGTTACTGCTTGTCTTTAGCATCCGATCTGCGAGTAAGATGTTTCACAAAGCTGCAAGTTGAAATTGAGTGGAAGACAATGCATTGTAGAAACCCCTCATGGGTTGCCTACATGCACCTTCCCATAAACACTTTGTCTGCTGAAAACAGAGCGTTCGTCCGGTAGGAAGCCGATGTCGTACGGCCGAGTGCCGAGAAGCGCCTTGAGAGAAAGTCCGATATCAAGGCAGAGTTGGTACATGTAAGTTGTCATGAGCAAGATACGACAACAATAGTATGAAACACATTGCGTGAAATCGTCTTCTTTCATTGGCGGTTGTTGGCGGGACTCCTCATGCATCCGCCCTCAATATAGCTAAAGTTTCGGTGAATGCCTTGGCCAGTTGCACACCACCACGCCAGATATCGTTGTGCGCACCATCGAGCTCGACCAGGTGTGTCTTCCTCTCCAATTCAGGTAGCGAGTCCAGATTAGCCTCTATGGACTCGACCTGGTCCCAAGGCACAAGTCCATCATTCCTACTGTGCGCCAAAACAAAGGCCTTCAAGTCAAGTTCCGTGTATTTCCGAGCATCGACCTTGGCCGGGCTGGCCTCTGCCAATTGGTCTTCCCTCATGGCGTTAAGTACGAGATAGTCATACTCGGGGTTGGTTATGTGGAGCAGAGGCAAGTCGTAAATCCCGCTGATTCCTAAAACAGCCGCGGGCCTGGGCACGGCGGGGTCCTCGAGAGTCTCCAGAGCCGCGAAGAAGGCGATTTGGGCGCCCACAGAGTGGCCAGAGACAATGTAATTGCCATCGATCGGATAATGCTTGTTGAGGTCCTTGAGCGCGGCGACGGCGTCGATGAGATGATCGGGCCATCTGGCATTCTGTAGCTCGTTGGTTGGCGTGTTGTTGGGTTGAACGCCTGGGAGTGCGGAAAGACGGTAGTCTAGAGATGCGATTCCTGCGATCTGATTTGCGAGCACGTCTGAGCTGTTTGCCTCGAGGGAAGCGATGGCTGGAAGGATGTCCGTTGCGTTCTGGGCAAAGTTGCGGTAGAATCCTCCGTGGATGTACACGAGCCAGTACTTTTCGGTCGTCACGGTCTCGTTGTTCGCGGCCGACGGGATATAGACGTCGTAGACCTGGCGAACGTTGGGCCCGTATGTGTAGGTGGTTGTCTTTGCGGTAGCCATGGCGGCCCCGACAAGCATTGAAGCAGCGGAGGCAATTGAGAAACGCATGTTGACTAATGTAGTTGTGTCTCCTGCGACTTCCAGATGTTGCGGGAATCAGGGCTAGATATTATATGTAATTGATCCTCGGAAATCCCAGAGCGAGGGGCACGTTGCATCGTGTATTCCTCAACTGGGGTAACTAGGCTCAAAGGGCGGGATTCGTCCGCTTAGCAAATAATCAACGGCTGTACGGATACAGACCAGCCTAGCCCAAACGTCAATAAATTGTCGGTGACGCAGTCCCACCAGAGCTTTATGCCAAGGATTGTATCATTTGCCTATCAGCGGCTGAGGAGACCACCCCGGGAATCTTAGCGGATGAGACTTCACTTATCGCGCACCAGATTTGACATATCCGGCATCCGCTCCGCGTGGGTCGCCGAGGACCCCGGGTTACTAGTGCTGACAATGACATGGAGTTTGAAGGCTCTTCAATGACGTTTGCGACTAACTCTAAGCGAGGACATGAACACGAAGTTGAGATTCGATGGCGAAACCCGGAAAACAGAGTCTACTGAGCTTTGCGTTGCAATTGAGACGACAACACCTGCTCTGGTATGGGAGAGTCCAGGCCTTTCATCTAATCACAACTTTTATGTCATACCTTGGTGCCCACATTCAGGGACCGATATTGACATGTAAAATCACGACCTCAGGTAATCATATTTGATCAAGACTATCGATTTATTATAAGTCATGGTCTATGATTTAGCACGTGAAGACCTACACTATCAGGTTTGGGTCTAAAACCTTACGCTAGCAAGAGTTGAAACGCTTCGTTCAATTCTTGTAAGGAGCTCACAATATGAGATTGCCGCTCCTTGATCCAATTATCCAGATCCTGTAGCGCCTGCTTCGAATTGCTAATCATACGCTCCATTTCCTTGGGCTGTGGGCCTCCCGAGGTGGCTCTATGCTTGATGATCCCGGCCGGATCAAGCGCTTCTTGGAATTCTGCCTCACTCAGAAACTGGTATGACCCATCTTCTAGGCCTGCGTGCTTCAAGGTTTCCTTGAATATCCTAGATGCCTTCGCATAAGGGAAGTTGCTCGGGGACAGGTCTTCCGCCTTGGCATATCTGACAGTTTCTGAGGCAAAGTGGTGCCCAACACGGAAAGGCACCCTGTGCTCACGCATAAGGAAATCGGCTAGTTCTTGTGAGGCAGTCCAGTCAAGATCCAGTTCTTTCAGAGATCGTTTGCCATCAATGACAAGTGCGTTGAGAATGCGTTGCCATTGTGCGAGAACCTTCGTGGTGCTGTTGATAATAGCCAGATTGTGATTTAGGTCCTTTGCGTCGCCGTATCCAGGCGGGAGATTATGTCCTTGTATGGCACGACCAACCCCCAAAGTCACAATGTGGGAAGCATCGGCGCGGGTGTGATTCAGTAGGCCAGGATTTCTCTTCTGCGGCATAGCACTCGAGACATACGTGTTCTCACCTCCCTCTTGAAGAAGGATCCAGGGTTTTGGCTGGGCGTACTGATTCATGACGTCCTGGATGTAGGCACCGGTATGAAGAGCAATCTGAGAGGCGATGCCTCCGAGCTCAACTGGCATTTCGGCCATGGAGATTTGCGCGGCATCGTAGGCATTGTCGACAACTTGCGCAAAGCCGAGATACTTGGCCATGCGTTCCCGGTTCAGAGGCCAACTTGTGCCATTGAGCACGGTCGTGCCCATCGGACATCGGTCCAAGCGGGCAAAGAATTGCAGCAATCTCTCCCCGTCGCGACGAAGGCCTGCAATATGGCCTAACAAATAGTGACCGTATGAGTTGGGCTGAGCTGCAACACCGTTTGTGTAGTTCGGAACCGGTGTCGAGGCATGCGTTTCCGCCATCTCGAGCAGACGACTTGTTGTCGCGTGAAGTTGGGAAGCTAGCTTAAGGACTGCATCGCGAAGGATCGCAGTCGAGACTGTGGCAAGCATATCTTGACTCGAACGGCCGGCGTGCAGTAGAGTTGCTTCAACCCCAGCAACTTCGATTAGGAGAGGCTCGAAGGTGATGACAAGGCTAGGGCGCGGCGCGTCGGGCTCGTCGCCGGAGTCTAAGAGTTTCTGGAGTCCACGACTAATGCGACGGGCTGCATCTTGTTCCAAGAGACCTTCTGATGAGTTGATGACGGCGCTGGCCTTGTTGATTTCGCCGAGCCAATAATATGTGTCCCGACCAGGGACCGGGAGGTTTTCCGGCGAGACTGCGAGACCAGGCATGGTGTCTTGCGATGAAGCAACAAAATGTAGGAATGTGATCAGGGCTTGAAGTTGAGTTTGGTCGCTCTAACTTTATCGTGGCCTTACTTTGATCATATGCTGGAGGCTGCGTTGGAGTCTGGGAGATAATGGAACTTTGAGAAGTTGTGTTGGAGATAAGGTAGACCCGGCGGGGGTAGATGACAGAGTGGACCCGAATGGGGCGATGCATCTGCAGCGTTAATCGGAGCCGACTCGGTTATCAAGCCGGATTCAGCACATTGGGTTTAGCCTTTGCTGAGTTACGAGGGTCATCTCGTGTTCAGGACTTCAGCTTACAATTGAACTTCGATGACTCAAAACGTACCTTATGATAAGTCGTGAAACATCATCGGAGCTTGGGATCTGAGGCTAGTGCCGATTCGCGACACAGCTGAGTCTGGTTAGCTCAGAAGTTCGGTGGAACTACCGTGTTTCCTCAACTTCATGGCCGATGGGTAACGCAGGTAAGATTATTTCAGCATGTCAGATCTTTTGATGAATTTGGCATTATACCATATGTTCATTAAATTCCTACATTATTGTCTGGATACCTCGTTTCATTACGTGGGCGCTTGAGTATCTCGGACACTGACAAATGCCTCGGCTGCTCTTGCCTCATAGTCATCATCTTCGTACATGTAGCTCTTAAGAGTTGTTGCCAGTTGCGACACCCCAGAAGTACGCCGACCAAGCACCTAAAATCAACAGAATCAGAGAGCTGAAGCAAATCATAGAGATCCGCTTGTTGCGCGCTCCATTGTCCTCGTAGAAAGCTCTTTTTCTCTCATTCCATAAGTCGCCGTTGGCCCTGCGCTGCTTTCTGGTCCACTGGAGGTTACCAAGATCGATTGACCACCAGGACAGGACGCCCAGCATGATTGAGACCAAGACGGAAGCAGCAGCAAGAACGGCGTACACGATGACAACGTGGTCATAGCTGTCGTTGTCGGCATCCTGGATGGCACCGGTGATGACACGGACGATAATGTTCATCCTTTTACCTGTTAGACATGGGCGGCTAGGACGAGATGGACCAAGAACTTACGCGTTATTCGTGGCAATCTTGACAGCGTAAGCGGAGCCAAAGACAGATCCATGCCACATGGAGGTACGAATACTGTCGATGATGGTGGTAGGGCCCAGAGTGAACGCCACGGCGTAAATGCCAAAGGCGGCAGCAGTTCCTTTGGTATCCGTGGCCCAGTTGATGAGGGCCATGGCTAGGAAGACTCCGGTACCGCAGATGGCCACTAAGATGGATTAAAAACTGGCAAGATCGTCGTAGGTAGGTTGATGACTTACACAAGGTGATGCGGTTACCCATGAGATCGATGAAAGCACCAATGCAGGGTACCAAGAAGAAGCCGGCGTACTGCAAGGTTGCCGAGTACCAACCAGCAGTGATAGAGTCCGTCTTAAACCTCTTCTCAGCCAATTCCGTGGCGTTCTGCGAGAACACAATCGCAGTGCTGGTTTGGAACAGGGAGAACGACAAGATGGCCCAGAAGACCCACGGCAGCTCCAGCACTTTCCTGACTTCGAACTTCTTGGATTTCTCAGTGAGCTTTTCGCCGGTAGCCGGGTCTGTCACGTTGCCGAACTTCTTATGAGCGATGGTGTTGAAGCGATAGAAGACAAGGGTGAGGATGTTGGTGAAGACGTTCATGAAGACGGCGATCCAGAAGACCCATGCGAAGTTGCCCGTGTTCTTCGCAATAATGTTGGCTGAAGACTTGCCGACGAAGCCGCCGATTTTCTTGATGCCAAGTTCAAGACCGAGGGTGGAGGCGAAACCGTTGTTGGGCGAGAACCAGGAACTAAAGACCTTGTACTGGGCGACCTGGGTTGCGATGTCACCGAGGGCAAGGATAACTCGGCCGCCAATCATGAGCTTGAAGTCCCGGGTCTGAGCTGCGGCAGCGACGATGATGGAGCCGATGGAGTAGATGACGTTGCCTGCCTGTACGTTAGTTGCCAATGTCTGACAACTTTAGAGGCGCAAAAACTTACCGTAAAGCATGGCACCAGCACCGCCGATTCTGTCCGTCACGATACCACTCGTGAGAATGAGCAGAGTCACCATGAAATCTTCACTGGCTTCAAGCAGCGAGAACTGCTTGTTGTTGATATCGAGCTCTTTTTTGAGCGTCGACTTCAAGGCGCCCGTGATACCCGAACTCCATGACGAACCGAAGCTGATGCAGGAGATCAAAATGACGGCGATGATCTTCCAGTACATCGGGGGATTGGGCTTGAGGTCGTCTTCCGAGTCAGAGGATGATGACTCGGGAACCTCGTTGACGAGGTCTTCGGGGTGTTTCTCCCGGTGGGACTCGAGATCTGCGCGGGCCGCCATTGTCGTTTGATAGTACCGGTCTCTCGGTAGCAGTCTAATGCACGAATGATAGGTGAGAAGGACAAGGGAGCGAAGGGAGAGCAACCATCGAGGCAGCGCCCGTCTTGCTATTTATCCAACCTATGTCGGACGGTAGCCGAACTGTGTTGGTTCGCAAACCCGAGGTCGGATCGAGACGGCACGGCGAGAAACGTAAGACTTGGCTTGGAAGAAGGCAACTCGGACGATGGGGAATCCCATCAGAGGACTTTTCCTCTCACATTCAAGGTTTTTTTTTTTGGCTCTAGACTAGTGCGCCGAGCACCATGAAGGCGCTCGGAGATGCATCTGATAAGATTAAAAAGGCTAGAAAACCCCTTTACGAGTCAGGGATATGCTAGTCCGAACCGTCCCGTTCAGCTCGACGACCTGTCAACGCTCTGCTTTCAATCCACAGCGGGGTTGATGCGAAGTGGAGTCTCAAGCGAGTGAGAATTTTCTCACAGTGAGGAATTCGTGCATTCGAGATTCTCCACACCTCCAGCTCTTTGGGCCAGTGAGGAAGCCGTTGGGGGCAGTTTTGACCGAATGCAGACGACGACTTGTGATTCCATCCGGGGGAAGTTCCATCAAGCTACTTGAAAGTCTCGGCTTTCGGGTGGGCTTCGCCACATGGAGGCAAGGATGGCGTGGTTTTCAGCCGTATGTGGGCGTCTGACCCTCAAGTGGCATCTGACGATCTCGAAATCTCACCGTGAAGGATTGAAGCCTTCGACATTGCCTCTTCAGCACGGGCAAGGTTGGACGGCCTTACTTGCGCTTGGCGTAAAACGGACGACGCGTCTTATCCGGAAAGTGCCGCAACGACAGATTTGTTTTCCATACTTGTCTTGCCCATTTGGTCTGAGAACATGAGAAACTCGGTGGTGCCGCTGCCCTAGGAACGTGTTCTTCAGACCGAGAAGAGCGACTTGTGTGTTCCGATTTCCGGTGAAGGCAGCTTTCGGGCTTACTAAGCAGCAAACACCCACCCCACCAAACGCCTTTTTGTTAGGATCTTGGGTTCAAGCTCTTGCCTTTAATCAGATCTAACTACACTCTCGGCTATCAAGTAAGCTAGTACTTGTACTTCGTGAGTTGAGGTCGTGTGACCTAACGCTGTCTTCTCCCCCGGCTGTTTGTGTGGCATTAGTCGCCCGTGTTTTCGTGACCGCGTCTGAAGCCCCTCTGCCAATGGTCTGTGCACGAGAAGATGGCAGAAATTCTTCATACTTCTCTTTTTTTAAGACTTTACAGATCCACGAGCATGACCAAGTTGCAAAGTCATAATACGTACAGGGCCATCGACTTAAGATGTAGTTTCACTGGTAATCTCATCTGGCTACGACCCGAAGCTAGTTCTGCGAAAACATGGGTGACTCTCCACTCTCGAAACGAATGCTCGAGACGAGTCAGAAAATTCTCCTACTGAGATGTTCTCGGTAGTAGGGTTGCCCAACGAAGAGAGCAGCAGGCAACCGATGTGGGATTTTGACTCCAGAGCTGGTTCATACCTTTCTGAGAAAAGATGAGCTTTGTCGGGGAATAGTCAGAACCTTGAGCGCAGCATCCCCAAATTGGTCCAATTGTACGAAACCTGATGCCCACCTGTGAATTTCACCAACGATCGAGGGCTCTCTTTGCCTCGATGAGGGTATTCTGCCTGGGTATCTTGATCACTTTCTAATTTCGGTGAAACAGCAAGAAGGCCAGACGGATTCTCACGTGATTTCTATCGCATGTACTAGAAGCATGGTAATGGCTTAAGAAATGCACTATATCAAACGCATAGAGCTGGTCGATTCAGTTGAAGTATGCAAGGGATCAGAGCGACATATCAATTGCTAAAGAGCTAATCAGAGACAATGAAGACCTAGGAAACTCTTGCTAGACCCCAGAAACAACAGCCCATCCCGTGCATTCCCGACCACCGTTCCAGGTGAGAGCAGATTGATGCGATGCTGGCAAGCGACAAGTTGTGCTGGAGAATGCACTATGATGCTCAGGCTGGCAAGAAAGCCTTAGCATCAAGACAGTCAAGGCCTTAGATGTTGCACAGGAAGGAAGAGACATCGTCGTTCATGGTGCTGAACGAGGGGTGGCTGCGGATGTCGGTGACCTCGCCAGTGGTGGCGATCTGACCGCCACCGTTGCGGCATCCGGTGCCACTGTGGCAAGTCTATTAGAACTCTGATGTAATAAAATGATGGATATGTCTTTAAGCTTACTTGTAGAAGATGCAGTTGTAGCCGTTAGCGTTGAGAGAGCTGACCTTGTCGTTCAGTCTTCCGATGGGAGAGACTAGGGAATGTCAGCTGGATAGATCGAAAGGAGAACGAGGACTTGAAAAAAACTTACCGCAGAATCCAAAGTTGAAGTTGACAGTGTCGCAATCAGCCATGCCCTTGTCGCTGCAAAGGGTGACGCTCTGGTTGATCTGTCTTCCTTCGACTTCCTTGCTGGAAGTCTCAACAGGGGCCGCGAAGACAGCGACGGAGGCGAAGAGAACAGCGATGATGGTCTTGGAGAACATTTTGAAAGATTTGAAAAGTTGGGAAGTTGGTGAAACTTGTTGAGTTGGCAAAAAGTAAGGGATGTAAAGATTGGAGAGCTTGAAGCCGAAAGATTGTGATGATTGTTGTTGAAGAGACTGAATGAAGTGTGTGATGATGAGAAAAAAAAAAGAAGGTATCACCCATGGGATTCACTGATCTTTTATAGATTTGAGAAGCATCTCGTGTTGTCTTTGGATTGCTGTCGTGCCATTGAAATTCTTCGGCACGGGGAGTTCTCAGCCGGAGAAGTCCAGCTCAACTAACTTGTCGACAACATGATTCCGCGAAAACGAATCAGTCATCACAAAGCCCAGGTTCCTCATTGAGAGAATTGAACCTTAGGGATTGAAGAGATCATTGCCAAGAGTCTCGTCGACATGCCTTCACAGACTCTTGAGGCTGAGTTCAGAATCTTGGCGATTATGCATCGAGCTCAGATGGAAGAGGGTTAAATCGCGTAGAACCCGCATACGCAGTAAGTTCGGACCAAATCATAGTTGTGTCAATTATAGATGGTTGCTGTCCTTTCGGGCAAGGTCAACGTTGGCAAAACCACTGAGTTTGGATAAAACTGCCCGGAGATGACTCGTCTGCCCACGCTAAACCATATTAACGTTATTCGTCCCAGGCTTAACCTGACAATCCAAACCTCTGGGTCGGAAAAAAGCAGGCCTAGACCTCTTCGGATCTGTGCCGGATCACCACCCACGGACCAAAAGCTGGCGCTCGTCGGGAACGGCCAGATGCTGCTTTTCTCCGCATGCACTGCTGTTACGGTGCAAATGGGCGCTGTAAGGCGCAATGAGCCACGTGCCAAGCCCCTTTATATGAAGCTCCCCTCAGTGTATTCAAAAGCCGTAAAGACTACATGTAATTCATTCATCTGAGCTCGTTTTCGTATAACGCCTGGCTAGGCACCAATCTTGAGGAAACACTCTGGTCAGAAACTATAATAGAGACAGGTAATATGGAGGCGAGTATCAAAGACTCTTTGATGCACTCGTGATAGCTTCAAACTGTCTCCAAGCCATGAAAATGCCAAGAGTGCAATTCTGGATCGTGAGTTTTCGGTCTCGGATCTCTTCTGAATGTCCGCGCAACTCGGGATTTGAAAAAAGTCGTGACGGATTGTCTAACTTGCGAGTCTTTCGCAAATCATACCTTGGATTTAATCTCAGCCCCAAGAGAATGCTGGAGAGTCGACTCATCCAACATGAGCAGGGTTGTCAACAATAGCGGCCTTTGAAATTCACATAAATACTCCCTCATCCACCCTTCGTCCAGTCATATCATCATTCAAACCAATCACTTCTCCATCACTCTACACTCCTTTTCCAGTCCTGTAAACTTCAGACCACCTTCTTTTACACACCACTCGCTTTAGCAACTCCTCAAGTCCTACATTCCGCCAATATGAAGTTCACCACCATCACCACCGTCTTTCTGAGCAGCCTCCTCACCACTGCAACAGCCATCGACCCCGCTGTGTACGCCAACACTTTGCAGGACCGACAAGTTGCCGGCGCTATGGAGACTCAGAATCTGGTCCGCGCCGAGAGCATCCTCAACACGGCACGCTCCGGATCAGTCGGCAACATCCGCAGGCGCCGTCTCCGTGAGGCCCAGGAAAGGCAGTGCGTGAAGCAGCCCGCCACGGAGTGCAACAAGTGTATGGACACCCTTGTCGGATCAGCTGTCTTTGAGGTCATGGAGTGCGGTATTGCGGCTCTTGGCATCGGTGCCATCGGCGGAGGTACTACCGCTGCACTTGCTGCCATGGGGTTCTTGGCTTGTGACGGAGTCGTCTACAACAACTATGAGAAGGGCCTGATTGAATGCAGAGCCTTTTAGGGGCGTATATCGTACAACATGTGACGGCTGGTGGTACTTGTACACGCATCTAGTGCTTTGTTGAGGTTTTTTCATAGATTCTATCTTTTGCCAACAAGCTTTGAATCCCATACTGGTGATCACAAAACGAACAAGACCCGTCGTTGCAGACTTTGACCGAGAACAGACTTACAGTGCGCTTTGTCGTGGGATTGGGAGATCCAGAACCGAACATGAATCTATTCTTATTCACTCCCTCCCATCCATCACGCCCTGCTATCATAGATGTAGCCTTTGACCTGTTGACTCCATCTATTACGCTCTCATATGAGGGGGAGTAGGTGCGGGGGGCGGATGACTGTTTGTTTGCTGATGATTTCCCCTACCTGTCACCCGAGTCACTCTGACACATGCACGTTCTTTTGCGAAGATCGTTTGATACTGCGGCCCGCCTGCGTTTGAACGGTCTTCGGAAGGGACGATGAGTGTTTACCGCCGGGTCATTCAAAGACCAGTTGAATTGGTAGTCACATTGAATAAGAGTGCCTAGGTCACTCTTGGCCGCCACACTATACCGTCCTTTTGGACAGCACATTCCTATCCCGCTTAGAGATGCTGTGTCACCCAATCGCTGTTCGCGACAAGAAAGAGGCGCCAAGCCTGTGGCGGCACATCTGCCGACAACATCAGACATGGGATGGATTCGGGAATTGTCGAATATCTTCAGAAAGATCCTGATAGTTGATGCTGGGGCTTATTTCGATCTGTAAAAGAAGGCGTTGCGGACACCCGACTCTGCACAATACTATGTGGAAGAAAGCTCAAGCGACCTAGGTACCGTCCACCAGAATAACCCCCCCCCGATCTCGCAATGATATCTGCAGACGTGCACGGATACATCTAAACTTATTCAAATCACCATGTCAAATTCATTTGACGAAGCCCCATCCCCAGTCGATCCTGATCAGTCGCAAGCGACATTATTCTCGAACTAAGCAGTATGAACCACTACTCCCCGGGGGACTATGGCTTGATGGACAAGACGTTGGCCCCAATGCCGGAGAGCCCAAAGGCCCTAGCAAAATGTCTGCTGGTATCCAAGGCGGCCGCCACGCCGGTGCGGAGGGTCCCAACTCCGCAGCCCATAAGAGAGTCAATTCTGCAGGCACTGGTAGTGGCCAATACAGTGGGAGCAACAAAGACATTTCCAAACGGATACCTCACACTCCCGACGATACTCAGGTGTTTACGCACTTGTATTACGAGGAAAGGGAGAATGAGTTCTGGGGCGAAAAGGCACAGGATCGTAAAGAAACTGTTGCAGGAGGCACTTAAAACTACTGGGTCATCTACTGGGCCCACTGCTGAACCAACTGCTGGAACAACCGCTGGAACAACCGCTGGATCGCCAATGTCAATAGTTGGATCAACTGCTGAATCGGTCATGGAAGTTGATGACTAAAAGAGAAGCGATACGTACGGAGATTCTCTGAGCGTTACAATGGAGTGGTTATCTGCTAGTTTTGAGTTTGGCTAGTCTAGCTTCCTTAACAAGTACTCTTCATGTCTTACATTGATTTGCCTGATAGTGCCTGGCCGATTGCGAACTAGGTATCCCATCCAGCGTCAGTCAAGTTCCCTACTTTTGCTTGAAAGAAGGCAAGCCAGATAAATCCGGGAAACGTCAACTTTTTGCTTGTCCGATTCCTCAACGTTTGACCCAATCAGCGAACCAATCAACACAGAGCAGCTTAATTCCCTAGCCGCCACGTTTTACCGTAACGATATACAACAAGTTTCAACTTTTGATCCGTTCGGAGACGCTGTGTTACCGAACCACTGTTCGAAACAGTCTACGATGCAGCAAGCCGATGAGGCACATCTGCTGACTGCACCAACTCAACAAAGATAAACTGAACAACACCAAGTGGTTCATACCGGGGGTGATACGTAAGACGCGTGCGTATGCTCGGCTCTGGACGATGTTCTGCACACCAAGTCGACACGAAACGAACTCAACCACTCTACCGTCCACCACATGAAAACCAGTCTCATCTCATCGGGACTTTGTACAGTCAGGAAGAACAACATCAAGACCTCAGAAAATACAAATCACTTTGCTCACTGTCATTTCCATGCGACGAGGGAAAACCTTGAGACCGCGAGCAAAAATGTCATCGCAATTGTTCTCATTCGAGGTAGTCCACGGCGAAACTCCCGAGACATACGATATTTCCTACACCGGTGGCACCAATGCCGGAGATGTCAACGGCACTCCTGACTTTGGGATTGGTACCAGGGGTAATCGCCGCGCCCAGACCGCTGATACATCCATACAGGGTGGTCGTCATGGGGGTGCCGGCTATGGGCATCACGAGGGAAGTAAAGCAGATCAATCAGAAAAGCGACGTGTCACTCACAATAAAGCCACTCCTCAAAAGCTATCGGAGGCCAATGACAGGATCGTATACACCAAGAAATGTGACGATGCTAAAAAGAAACTTCAGCAGAAGAACGCACAAAATGCTGCCGGGGCGCAATCTGGTAGTGAAAAACTAGAAAGCACTGGGGCACCGGGAAAGATTATTGGTACAATGCAGTCATAACAAGTTAAGTTGGTCTTAAGCTAACTTCAAAAATAAAACACCATAAACGTCCCATCAATTGATGTGCCGCGATCATACAAAACTTTGCTCATCAAATCCTAGAAGGAGCCAATAAATCCATCTACAGTCTGTCTAGACGTGAATCGTCTTTGACTTTTGAGAAAGTGAATGTAAATAAAGTCGGACTGGATTAGCGTATCATTTGCCCTCAAGGTGTTAATGTGTTGGGCACGTCTACAGACTCTTCTGTAGCCTTTTGCTGATACATGAGAGGAGGAAAGATACCGATTTCTGATCTAGTGAGAAAACTTGAACTTGCGAGAAGTCAGAGCTGTTTTCCATTGGTTCTAGAACGGTCGTTAACCGAGAGATTCTAAGTTCTGGCACGGTCTGGAGGGAATCTGAGAGATAGGTCATAGAGATATGATGACCCACACTCAGGAATGAGTGACATGCTCCCTTCCGGGGGATTCCAGAATGAATTCCGCATAAATGAGTCATATAGGCCTAATCATGCACAGACACGCAAGTGACGATGATGCAGAGAAGTCCGATAGTGTTTCTGACCTAAGCTTACATCAAATGTCTATGTCAAAGCTTCTACGCATTGCCAGTGATTATAGCAGCTGCCTGCTCAGCCATAGCATACAACGGAGCCATAAGATGCGCAGCCATGGGCACAGGCAGCACTGAGGCATCCACCACACGCAGACCCTTCACACCTTTCACCTCAAACTCGGAGTCAACCACCTTGCCCATGGAACATGTACCATGGGGATGCCACGTTGTGACACCTCCTGCTGCCAAGCGAGAGTTAAGATAATCGTCAGTGTCATCAAGTGACACGGGCTCAAAGGCATCTGGCGCAGTTTCGCCAGCGATGAAGTCCTTGCCAAAAGTGGTGTTCAGCATCACTTTGGTCATTTGGCGGATACCCTCACGGTAGACGTAGCGGTCAACCTCGGATTCAAGGTAGTTGAGGTTGATGACCGGTCCGATTGTGGGATTGGAGGATTCGAGACCGACGGTCCCATGGGAGGTGGGCAGGAAAGAGACTACATTGGTGTAGATGTGCGATCCATCCAAAGGAACAGTAGGGTTGGAGGCGCTGTAGGCTTGGTAAATGATGAAGTTCTCGAGGAAACCCCGGCCTGTCTTCAGGAGAGAGTGAGTTGCGGCATCTGGTACAGCACCCTCGTCCTTGGCGATGGCGGCGGCAAGGCCAGTCTTGTCAACATCGGTAGACACAACCCAGTCGATCGGGTAGCCAGTAGCAAACTCGGGTTGTGAGAACAATGGGTTATCGGAGCCAAGCGCAAGACCTTTCTCAGGATCCTTGAGCTTCCAGAACTGATAAAATGACATGTGGTCCATGAGGTTCTTTCCGACTTCAGGAAGGTCGAGCCTGACGGAGATGTTGTGCTTTAGCAGCTCTTCAGAGTCGCCGATACCAGAGAGCATGAGCAACTGTGGAGAGCGGTATGCTCCGGCCGCCGAGATCACATTCTTGGAAGAAATCTGGGTACCATTGGCAAGCTGGACACCGGTTGCCCTCAGCTCTCCGTCGCTGCAATTCTTGGCAAGGATGATTTTCTCAACAAGAGTGTCGGTTAAGACTGTGATGCCATCAAGGGGGTAGATTACCGGAGTAAGTTCACGAAGACCTCTGCGTCTGGTCTCGGTGAGCTCAGCACGACCCAAGTTCTCGCCGGCGTTGCTGTCGAGGTTGGGCAAGCCCGTGATCCCAAGTTCTTGCCAAGCTCCTGCGACATCATCACGGAGAGGGTATGACCGGCCTGTGGACGTGACGGAAGCAACATGGAGTGGACCTCCATTGCCATGCCGAGCGGTGCTATTGGTGCTAAACCAGTCCTCGGCCTTCTTCATCCAGGGCAGCTGGCTGTCGTAGCTCCATCGCGAATCACCTACGATTTCAGCCCACTCATCATAGTCCACCTTGGGGCCGCGAGTGTAGCCGCCTAACCACTGTCAATACCTGACTTCATTCTCAGGGAAATTTCACTGGCTGCTTACAAGAGTTGATCGCGGCACCGCCGCCTAGGCCTTTGCCTTGGTTGTAGACGAGACTACGGCCGTTGAGCGCGGAGACAGGCTTGGTAGGGTACTGCCAGTCGAGCTCGCCACCCATGAGGTTTGTGGCGTTGGTGTAAAGAATGTCGGTTCGCGACCGGGTGTCTTCGCCGGCCTCGATGAGGAGAATGTTGAGAGAACTATTGTACTCCAACATACGGCTTGAGATAACGGAGCCCGCAAGGCCACCGCCAACCACGACGTAGTCCCAAACAGTTGATAGCATCTTGGCTTTGAGTCGCTAATAGCAAGACGTATGATTGGTAGGGAGCGAGGAGGGGAGAGAACGAAGAGTGACTCTAGGGGTTGGTCTGGACCAAGCGAAAGGGCCTCGAAGATCACCAAAGGAATGCATGTGTAGCGAAGTCGCTTTAGGTTTATATGCAAACGCAAGTAGGAACACGCTTGCTCAGGTCCTGGGAGATAATGTCGGCCATGATTTCCCAATGTTGATATTCGGGAAATACCCACGACCGGTTACGTCGTTCCACTGAGGTGCGTGGACTGCATGCCTCCGCTTCCTGGGCATGTTCAACCTCACCCATCCTCTTTGGCGCATTGTATTACTGTGTACACGCAAGGCCATGCTCAACTTAGAGTGTCATGCTCCTGCAGTGATCCCCTTCAGAGATGTGTACAACCGATGCAAGGCTGCGTTGCAGAATCCTAACAAAATGTTGACATGTATGTGCATCAAGATCAATGAACTCAAGACCGGTCGGGAATCATGTCCGAACGTAACCCTTGATGTCTTCAAGGCTCAAGTGCAGGTTCTCTCCAACCGCATAAAATATGGAATGTGATCCCTGCTAGTTGGCTTGGCAGTTTTTAGAGACAGGGATATTTATATGAGCGGATGAAGAAGTTTGTTGGTTGACAAGAACAACGATATTTACGACACAAGGAATCTACCCGTTGAAGTATCTTTATCATCGCCAGAACATGAGTAGATTGGAGTTTGCCTTATGCGCACTTGATGTACATGCAAATTTGCGCTAATGACATTTAAGAGCGAGCCACGAGCTTGAACTTTACTGGTAGTCGAAAGGGTGCCTACCGGTATCTTCTCCAGTCTATTCTGAATATTGCTGAAGGGCGGTAAAGCGTAGGAGACATTGACCCTTTGTCGCGACTCGCGGGGGCTGATTCAGTCAAAACCCCTTCCCCATCCTAGCCAGGATGGCAAAAAGACCCTTGGTCTCCGGGAGCATCCACCTTGTTCCGCGCTCAAGAATGATGAACGGTTCGAGGTCCAACATAGCCCAGCCCACAAGGCCCGCTTGGCGACAAGGGACCTCAAAAATTGCGCAACACCAAGACAAAGCAGGGCTTCGAGTGAACAAATTCCTACTAGCCGAAGAGGTCTATGAAATATCGTTAGTCGTACGATCTTTCCAGGATGAGAAGCAATACCCAGGCGAGCGATGTGGGAAATGTTCCCGTTATTTGGTGGGAGAAAGTCCATGATAGTGACTGACAGGCTTGAGTATCGATTTTTTGAAGCCGAGCAAGATCCGCCGGCCGACATATCGCATTCAATTACTGAGCTGTCCTCCTCAAAAATTTGCTACCCAATTATTATTCATGGCATAATGCAGATTAAATCTCTGTTGTCAACACAAGGAGAGCGTAATTCTGCACAGTTCCTGTGCCCTGACTCAGGCAGTTGTACAAGCTGCCCTAATATACACGGAAGGAAAACAAGAGTGCTCAGAGTACATACTGGACTTTGCCATGCTAACCTGAGGTAAGTCTCGTTGCCAGTCAGCGAGAGGCACAGAATACCAAGAGCATCCATCACAATATCAGTTAATTGACTAAGTGAGGACTGGAGGGTATCAATCCGGGGCGGCTAGCGCTTCGCCATTGTGTCTGAGAACAAAGACTGGTAGAGCACACCCCCAGCTCTGCAACCTGGAATCTTGTCGGTTTCCACAGGAAGCACGAGGTGTCGCGCAAACTGACCGCGCCGCAACGCGCGCCTCCCGTATGCAGATGTCTGTATTACCGGGTACGTGGCTTGCTGATCGTCAGAGAACCCACGTCTCCGGTACTTCCTAGACTTGCGATGTTGAACAAGCATCTCCAGTTGGGTAGAGATATGGTATATTGATGGCATTGGTGTGCGGGAAAGTTACAAAGTCCCAACGGCGTCCAGGTGCAAGTCCATGTCTCGTGCGAAACTCAATGATGGCTCATATCCAACTGCCTAGATACATGCATAAAGTAAGCCGAGGCTTGGTGAGCGACTGGTTAATCTGTCTCGGTAATGAGAATCTGCGCGATGTGTTGTGAAAAGCAATATGGTGTACTGCTTGTACGAAGTAATACTGCCGTCAATTTACATAAGTATGGCGACCTGCCCGAAATGGAATAGAGGGGATATGACAAGCACCTGATTTAAACCTGAAGCCCTGTCACGTTTTCATCAACTCCACGCGGTCAAGTAGAGCAAAGGAAGCTATGCAAGATAGTAAGGATCTGAAGACTTGGCCAGAATCTCCAGGGTTAACGTCTGAATGCAGACGCGCCCCTGACTCCCTGCACCGTCTGCATTCGTCGGCCGCCGAGATGGAGTCATGCAAGTTTCAATGAAGATAGCTGTGCCGTAAAGATTTGCAGAATAAGACGTAATCCTAGTACCCACACCAGCCGTTCTTTGTCAAGTCTGTCCATGTTTGAAGCCGAATTCTTCTTGAGAAATAAACCCAATCATAGCCGCCCCGCGAACCACACAAGTGCTGCAAACACAGCAGTTTTCAGAGCGCGACAACAATGACTATCGATTGGAATCTTTCTCGAATCACGACTACGATTGTACCGCTGGCAGCAAACCCAAATGCTGTACAGGTGATTTATACCAACATTGTGTTGGTGACTCTCGTAACAGTATGGACAGGACTGCGCCTGTACTCCCGAAAGATGCGCCGCGTTCCTTTTGGAGTCGACGACAGCTTGTACATGGTGGCATTGGTATGATACGAGGACGAATCCGTGCAAAATTTGGGCACTCGACTGATCATAAGTCCGTCAGATACTGTTCTACGCCTTTGTAGTTCTGCACTTCATGAGTAAGTACAGCATTTACTCAGTGGTCCTACTCTTTGGCTTTTGGAAGCGTGCTGCATTGTTCTCGATGCTGGACTAACGACATGGATCAATGATCAGTGCTTTTCCTTGGTGGTGCAGGTCATCACGTCTCAGAGCTCCAGCAGTGGCATATTGAGAAGTTGATGAAGTTTGGATACGCTAGTCAGGTGGTCTACGCTGTGTCTCTTGGATCCCTCAAGATCAGCATCTGTTGGATGCTTCAACGCATTTTCTTTGTCCGTCCCTTCAAGGTAAGATCAGCGGTAAAGTGGCCTCTCTCGATGGCATCTGTGAGTAAATTAACCGGATCGTGGCCTACAGATTGCAGCCTGGGCAACCATGGGCATGTGCATTGCCTGGACTTTGATGACGATTCTCATCGGCTTGCTTATCTGCAGACCAATCGCGATGCAATGGAATCCGACGATTTCCGGGGGGGTCTGTGGTGATCAAATTACAGCTTTCGCTGCTGTGGGCGTGGTCGATGTCATTGTCGATCTAATCATCTTCATTTTTGCCCATCCCGATGGTTCTGAAGCTCCAAGTTTCTAGCGCACATCGAATCGCCCTCATAGGCATCTTCGGAGCTGGCATTTTGTGAGTGAACGCCTGAGCTAGCAAATTGGCGCCTTTGCACTGAAGCCCTTCCCGTTTCGACAAGTTCTGACGAGAAGGATTTACCATAGGACGATCGTCTTCGGAGCCCTGCGGCTCGCTTCGGTATTTAGCGTTGACTTTCTTGACTTCTCTTACACATCCCCAAACGCCATGGTATGGAGCTCAGCTGAAATGGGCGTCGCCCTCATGGTCTCCTCGTCACCGATTCTCCGGCCAGTATTCGATCGCATCTTTGGCCGCTTCATCAGTACCCTTCGATCAAGTGCAGACCGAACCGATCCTCACGCGAAATACTACAAAAGTGGCAAGTCTGGGGCGACCGGACCGCGTACATTTATCTCAGCCTCGAAACCTCACTCTCGAGGGGCTGATGGTTTCATGGTCATGACAGACTCGGAGGAGAACCTTGAGATGGACGATATGCATAGAGAAACAGGCACAAAGGCGCTTGGGGGAAGGAAAGCGAGTCATAGGCGTTCCGAGTTTGGCGAAGCGCAGGGTGATCGTGTTTTGAGAGATGACGGGTCGACAGATAAAATATTTGTCCGCACAGAAATTGTGCAGAAGACGGATTGAGAGGACTTCACGATATCAAGGTCTTGGATTCAGTTTAGGCAAAATGACTCTAGCTACTTTTGTACTCTGTGGCTACTCAGAACTTGTTGACGCATCCAGAAGACCACGCTGTAGGCTTAATGGTATGACCTACGTCTTCTGCGATTTGTTTGTGTAGCCTCGAATTCCTCCTTGATCAGTTCGAGCATGCCGTCAACAGTCAGGACATCAACAGCAACACCAGCCATGCTCTTCGCGACCATTATAGCCTTGTCGAATGCAGCCCTACTGCCAGCGGCAACTTCAAAAGCAGCAGTATGAGGACCGCCAGATGGGGTGCTGCCATTCTCGTTCGTAATTCCAAAGTAAGGGCTGATCGTGGGGAAGTCCTTGCTAACATTTCCCTGATCGGTGCTACCACTCGGTTCGCGCAGCTTATCAACCTCGGCGTTGGGGACTTTGCCGCCAAGTTCGGTGAAGTACTTTGACCAGGAGCTGGCGAGAACGTCGTTGGATATCATGTTGGAGTAGCCGTATGGGCGCTTGGTAACGTTGAGCTCAGCGCCTGTGGCCAGGGCACCGGCTTCCCAGCACTTGATGATGCGCTCAGTCCATTCTTCCAGGGCCTCGTCCTCGGCGGATCGGATTTGAAAAGACGCTTGAGCGAGCGCGGGGATGACATTGATGCGTGTTCCTGCGGAGGTAATGATACCATGAATCTTGTCGGTCGATCGCGTCTGCTGACGGAGGAGAGCGATGGCATTGTTGGCGAGTACCAGGGCGTCTTGAGCGTTGATTCCCTCCCAAGGAGACGCGGCCGCGTGGGCTTCCTTGCCGTAGTATTCTACTTCGAAACGGTCGGTCGATGTGGTGATCATGTACGGAGAGTCGCCGCCGTTGGTGGGGTGAGAAATGAGTGAGATGTCGATGTTATGATCCCTGAAGGCGCCGGCTTCAAGGAGCTTGACCTTGCCACCAAGACCTTCATTCTAAATGAGTCTCCGCGGGAAAACTCTTAGGCGCTAGATATCACTTACTCTCTTCAGCAGGAGTGCCGAACAAAATCACTTTGCCAGGAAGGCTTTCAGCACGCATGATCTCAGCGGCAGCAAGCGCTCCTCCGACGGAGGCTGTCGCAATGAGGTTGTGCCCACAAGCGTGTCCCAGTCCAGGTAAAGCATCTACCGACACCAATTAGTCTGGGGCGAAGTAGCCGTGGTCAAGAGTAACGAACCATACTCGGCATTGAAGGACACAACAGGTCCCTCACCTGATCCTTCAAACACTGCGACGAATGCTGTGCTGATGTTGTAGATGGATCTTGTAACATTCCACCCTTCGTGAGATTCCATGAAGGAGGTAAGAAGGTCATGGGCTTTAACTTCTTCATAGCCTAGCTCAGGGTTGTCATGGATTTCCTTGTTGATTGGCCATAGCTTGTCAATCATGGAATCGATGTAGTCGGACACATCCGAAAAGTGCGGGCTTGTTTCGCCAGTGCCGTTGCTTTGGCGGGGAATCACGTTGAATGCCACAGCTGAGCTAACGCTCAGTGCTGCCACCAGGGCCGTGAAAGAACCTTGGATACCCATGATGTTAATATTCAACGCAAGTGAGTAAGTGGAGATGAAGCAGAGGAGAAACTTGAGACGCTGATGCTAAGATATCGTGTGCGGTTATATACTTGCTGTTTTGAACTTAGACACTGTGAAGTCGCTGATTGCTGTTGCTATCTCCTCTCAAGGTCCGGGGTCCGGCCTGACGCGCGTAGATCGACCAGACGTGGCCATTGTATGGGACAGTGAACCCTGTAAAAACCTTTACGTTTGGCTATTACTAGATGAAAGAGCTCATCGGCCACATATTGAGGCATGCCATTCGCTGCTTGACCTGTAAAAGGGATCTGGGGACATGCGTCCAGCTCTGTGGAAGACGCGAGGAGAAAGAGTTGAAATTACCGTTGAAGGTTGGACCTGACGCCATTATCTCCACTTCTACCTGGAGTAAACAGTCTTGGCGAGATAGCCATTTTCTTCCACATCTTCATCACGCCGATATATCGTCTTAGGGGCTTGGCTCAGCTCTCTGGGAGGTTGGTCATGTCCGAACGGCCTTGAGAGAACCTGGGGCCCCGCGCATGCCTTTGCCGTGGAAAAGTCGGACCACCTTGCTCCCCTTTTCCTCCGCACCATCACCAAGCGGCATCCAGAGGAAGAAGTGGGGTTGGATCGACGCTTGGCAAGTAAGCCTAAATATAATAGCCGATCGTCAAAAGTTTTGCCGACGGTTATCTTCGCGATCATTGCCAAGGCATGGCGCCGGTTTTTTTGGGCACATTTGTTCCGATGACGGATTAGTTATGGACGTTGATAGTTGTTACTATATTACATCATGTCATATATAGCTGTGTACTTCTTGTCATCATCATGTTTTCCGATGCCCATTGGTTCTGCCAAGCAACAACTCCCACCGATGCCGCCCTTTAGTACCCACAGCCTTTCGTTGATTGCACATCATCCCCGTAAAATAGGTAATCACTCGACAAGGAGCGACTTAAATCTACCTAAAGGAAATCATAGACTCCTCCGTCGACATAGAATAAAACATGTTCTTAGAAGGAGGTTAGCTTTATAATGTGTAGTAGGTAGTTGATGGTAGAGCAGCATAACAACCTAATGCACGTATCGAAAGGAGACAACCCCTTCACCACCGTGCCCAAGTTTTGAGCCTTTGATATGGCTATGGTTCGTAACGCCCAAGCGCTCCTCTTCTTCGAACTTCCCATTCTGTTTCTTGAGGTAGTACTTGATTGACAAAGCTACGCCGGCACATACCAAACACGCCCCGGACATCACCGTGCCACCGGCGTAGTACCTCGGCTTCTGGCTATCAGGGAACATGTAGCTTGTGTAAAAGTGCGCAACGCCTGCGGCCATGAAGTTGACAATGGCGAGAGCGGCCGCACGCTTTACTCTAGGTCGTGGTAGAGAAGAGCTGAGCCAGCTTACGCAGAGGTTATATGGCGCATAAGAGCCAGAGGTCATGAGGAACATGGAAAAATATCTTCCTCCGAGGGATGGCACGAACATGGCCTACATAGAGTACAATTAAGTTCCATGAAAGAATTATTCAAGTAGTTGTCGATGTACATACCAAAAGATTACCAAGCAGGGCAAAGATCATCGGAACAGCGATATGATAGCCACGTTCGTCTTTATGCGATGCGTGGAACGATACACACAGTGACACGATGAAGGCGAAGAAGTATGGCGGGGACGTCAAGAGGAGTGTTCTTGTTTGGCCATATCCCAGGGTTCCCACAATCGAGGGGAAGAAATTATTGAAGCTTTGGGCAGTAATCAACGCCATTTGCTGAACGATGAAGAGATAGAGCTTGGGGTCGATGAGAGCTTGTTTAAGTCCCCAAAAGATCGACTCCGGGTCCTCGTCAACAATGCCTGCGTTTTCTTTGCGGATTCTCCACTCCTATATATAGTCCATTAACGGATTTAGTGCAGTCTGTCGAAGATAAGTCTGACTTACGGCGTAGAGTTGGTGCTCTCGTGAGATGAAGAGATGCTTGCTTTGGAGTGGATAGTCTGTAAGTAATGGCAGAAGGAGCAGCGCAATGACAACAGGCATGGCACCTTCAATGATGAAAAGCCATTCCTATGGGATGTCAATTCCGAGTCATGCTTCTAGCCTTGTAAACTTACCCACGATGGTCTTCCTGCCTTGCCTTCCATGCCCGAGGTGATACCCGCAGAAATCAGTCCCGAGAATGCGGTAGCAAGCATATTACCGCCGTACAGGATAGCAATCCTTGGAGGCAGCTCCTTTCTATTATACCAACAGGACATCAAAACGAAGACAGCAGGTAGGAAGGGAGCCTCCACCAGACCAAGGATGAAACGGACAGCAGCAAGCTGAGAGAAATTGGCGGTGAAGCCTTGGCACATGGAGAGAACTCCCCACAAAGAAGTGATTAAACAGATGTAGTAAGAAGGTCTGACTTTCCCAATAATGAGATTTGAAGGAACCTGGGTGATGCAGTCTGGCAGTGAAGTAAGCGGCAAGGAATTCTGAGGGCTCCAGGCATTAAGATCGCCACTTACAACCGACGTAGAACATCAGCAAGCAAGTGTTGTACTCGGCGTTTGTTATATTGAGTGTTTCTGTAAGACCTGTGATCTTGGCGCTTGCTATGTTGTTTCTATCCCTTTGGGATCATTAGCAGAGGAAGACCCAATAAGTGATGTGTTGACGTACAGGATATTCAGGAGGAATAAGATGAACACCGAGGGCATCAATGTGAGATCAAGACGCCGTGTGAGACCCTTCTCAAGAGATCTTAGCTCGTCGATGGCCATGTGTTCCAGCCCTTGAGGGAGCGGCAACTCATCAGGCAACAGTGTCTGACGTTTCTCTGTATGCTCGGCATCTTGCTTTTGTGCTTGAATTGCTTCTGACATCATAAAAGCTACAAGACCAGACGAAATAGCGAACACGGGTGGCTTTCCTTCGACAGTGATATGAAGATGCTCGAAATACTCAACTATAGTATTTAAAGAAACATAGACACCAATGCCGTCGCAGGGATTAAAGCTCCGGGGAGAATGCCGGTGGGATGACCCTGTGACAGGGCCTCTGATCCGGGGCCCCGGATTCTTGGTTTGCGGGGGAGGAGACGGATAGCCCCTGGGGTTTCTTTTACCTTGTAGTCAGGCCCCAGGGCCGGCATGCGACGTTTGAACCGACTTTTCCGAATATCGGGGAGAATGCCGGAGGGCAGGTTGATGGGATGACATGTTGATCGGCAAACATGCCAACATCAGCTACTGTCTGGTCAGTTGGATGAGCCATTACCTTAGGCAAGGTCAGGATTGAGAAGAAACAAATCTTATGTTGGAGAATATCGCGAGAGCTACTTTTGATCTATTAAGATGTCTCAAATGTCTTCTGATTTACCGGCGTCAACGGTTTCCCGACCAAGCTACCGTCGTTTCCAACCACTTCAACAATGTTCTTCATAGCATTCAGCTCAAAGTTAACCCGCGTAGTTATGGCTGCTCCTCCGTTGTGGCACGTCAGAGTTACATTCTCCATGTCTGCCAATGTCTTTGAGACTTGTGGTTCGTGGTAATGAACATCCAACCCAGCAGCTGATAGCTTCCCGCTCTGTAGAGCCCCAATCAAGGCTTCTTCGTTCACAACTTCGCCCCGTGCCGTGTTGATGAGCCGCGCTCCATTTTTCATAGCTGCGAAAGCTTCTTTGTTGATCAAGTCCTGCGTGTGAGCATTGAGCGGAATATGAAGCGTAACACAGTCTGACACCGCTAGGAGCTGGTGCAGTGTTGGATGGAAGGTCGCTTGCAACTCTTCCTCGACCTCCGGTGGTGATCGCACGACATCATAGTAGTGAATCTTCATACCCAATGCTGTCCGCGCTTTGTATGCGAGCTTCTTGCTGATGTTTCCCAACCCCACGATTCCTAGCACATGATCGCGTGGGCTCCACGAGATTCCTCCCACGAGCCGATGCATGGCAAGAAACTGCTCAGGATCACACGTTCTCGCAGCTCTCTGTGCTCTCCAAAAGTTGCGAAACACGGAAAGAATCATGAATAGTCCTGTGTCGGAGACGGCCTCATCACTGGCACCGGCACCGTTGGCGTACCAGATCTTGCGGCGGGCGAGAGCATCGACATCGGCCCAGTTGAAGCCTGCTCCCGCGGAGGCAAAGATGCGGACTGATGAGGGCAGGAGGTCGATGAGTTCATCATTCCATTGGCCCATTTCGCCGCCGCTCTGGAAGTGCGGGCGGAATATTGCGGAAAAGTCGCCATATTTCTTTTCTTTTAGGGCTTTGATGAATGACGTTCGGTCGGTCTCCTCGTTGGCTACGACGGTGAATCGATCAGTGAAAACATCTTTGTAGTAGTCATGATTGTATTTGATATCCTCGCCGAGGCGGAGGACAATGGGCGTATTGCTGGACATTGTTTCAGAGGACTCCTGGCGACGTGGATAAAAATGTAAGGAAGATCGCTGGGGCTTTCAATATCCTTGGCCAGTCAACCAGCAATGAGGCCTTGGTGCAGCTAGAGATAGTGAGAGGTAGCAAATGTTGGTGACATGAGAAGCTCCGAGACAACGATCAACTGAGTTCAGTTTACGAGTGCTCATTTTGTGCTCGTGAGGACTAACTGTCTAGATGATCGGATGTCTTCCGGGATGGGCTTAATCTCCGCACGTTATTCCCAGCAGAATGGCGATTTCGGCGAGAAAGCCGATGCATATCCGCCAACCCACTAAAGCTCCGAAGCCCGCCTTCATCGGCAAACACTGAGGATCACTTGCTAAAGTAGTCAATGTACCTCATTCCTTTAGTCTGAGGCAGTGGGCTAGAAGAAGAATGATACATATCAAGATAGCACGGACAGAAAACAGTCGATATAGTCAAGGAATCATCGATTTCATTCAGGAGCTAGGACGAGTAGTTCTCGACTAAATATCTATTTGTTCCAAGATGGGGAATTCACTTCAGCCTCTACAAACTTCTCATTAGGAACCTTCATGGTCTCCAATACAGTTGATGCTGTGCGAGGCTCCAAACTCTTCTTGACGGGGTTCGGTGCAGAGAACACCTCCTCGAGCTCTTCCAGCGTCCTGTGATTGGTTTCCGGGAAGAAGTAGAAGATGAAGATTGCCTCCAGTATGTCCCTAGAGATGACTGTTAGCATTGATGACATCGTTTAGACTCGAGGCAATGAATGTAGAAGTAACTCACCAAAAGACAAAGACCAGGTAGAAGTAGTAGCCGATCTTCTCAAACGCAGGGCCAGAACTGTAAGCAAGTACAAGCGAGATAGCCGAGGAGGCAAAGTTGCCGACGGCAGTCCCTTTGGCACGGGTGGAGGTGCTGAGAGTCTCGGCAATGTACATGCTCTGCTGTGCTGTCCAACCCAGAGAAAATACGACACCGAAGAGGAAGACAAAAGCGATGGTAGTGTTGGCGGCGTTGGTGTTGCTCGGGTCATCGACAGCCATCTTAGATGTACCGGTGATGACGGCGAAAGTGACGGAGCAGAAGAGAATGCTGTAGATGAGCAAAGGTCGTCGACCGACGCGATCGGTGAGACGGGCACCGATAACACTGCCTAGAAGACCGAGAATGCTATTGACGGCGTTGAGGGCTAGGACCTTCTTTTCATCGGTGATTCCGGCTGTGTTCATCATTGTGACGAGGTAGTAGCTTGATAGAGAGTTGCCAGAGGCCTGAGATGAATCAGCATTAGGACCGGTCGTAACATTTGTTTGAGGGGCACTGAATTTCTCACCTGTCCCATGATGGCCATCCCCAGTACACAGATAAGTCTTCTCCGGGCAGAGTGGGTGTTCCACAACTCATGATAATCCCACCACTTCTTATCACTAGCCTCGTTAGATATCTGGGCCATCATTTCCTTCATCTGAAGCTGCACGATAGGGTGATTGAGGTCCCTTTCGCCGTGCAGCTGTGTTAGGATCTTTGCTGCCTCTTCGTGCCGGTCATTAGCGACGAGCCATCGGGGCTGTTGAGTCTCACGTCAGCTGTTGAAACAGAGTATAGGGTTCCGCTGATTGCTCACACTCTCAGGCAAGAAGAAAACGAATGCAACAACGATTCCGGAAGTGACCAATTGGCACCAAACAGGGAGTCGCCAACCACCGTCGCCTGGGATGAAAGAAGCTCCGTAGGCAACCTGTTGGTTCGCAGTTAGTACCTGATTACGAGAAAGTCAAAGAGATCAGAGGTTGTAGTTGCTTACCCAACCGGCAATGAAAGCCCCAACTGGCCTGTCTCATTGTTAGCTTGGGCGAAACACCATGCGGAAACTCTCAAGTAGATGCTCTTACCACATGCAGTTGTAGAGTCCAGTCAGGGTACCTCTCCACTGTTTTCAATCTCATCAGCGAAACTCATTGGGCTATCCCTATGTGCAAGATTCTGCATACCTTCGGATGAGCCAGCTCGCTCACGTAGGTCGGAGCAGAGACACAACAAAACGATACACCGAAACCCAAGACGAAACGTCCCCCTAGGAACTGGGGGATGTGGTTCGCCGTGGCCCTGAAGCGCAAGTTAACGTCCGAATCAACATCTCGATGAATAACTTTGTCTTACTGAATGCAGGTGCCAACCTGTAACATCTATTAGTACATGCCCGTTCGGAAAAAAAGCTCGAGAGATTGATGGATAATTGACTTACAATGATAAGCAAAGCGCCAGTAAACATGCCCCAGCGTCGTCCAAGAAGGTCATTGACAGGCCCTGTGAAAAGGATTGCGCAGACCGATCCGACGTTATACATCATAAACACGATGCCAGTCGTAGAACCTGAAGTTTTCCTGCTACTATATCAGCATAATCCACTTGAAAAGTCTTGCTAGCAAGGAGCTCTCACATGTCAAAAGTTCGCTGGTAAGATTTCATTCCGTTGAGCGATCCCATGAGTGATCCGTCCTTGTGTTTGCTGTCAGCTCGACCAGGTCTGTCCCAAATGAAAGTCGAAGTAAGCTTACATAGCCGTTGAGGGCACCGCAGCAGTACGCAACAAACAGCACGCCGTAGAGGTTGAACATGGATTTCGTCCATGGTGAGTACTTGCCGTCGTCGACTTCGTGCGCGATCTCGTGCGCTGCAACGGCTGCCACCACAGCGGGATGCGCGTCTTCCATCACATCGCTGCTGGCGAGATCGCGCTTCTCGTCATCGATCGCATACGTCCGATTCGCTGAGTCTGCCATTTTGGCGGTCGAGTCTCTGCGCAGAATTCGGTGTCTTGTTACACGAGGGGATGGCTCGATTTAGGCCGTCAGAGTCTGATGAGGAGAAAATCAACCGCCTTCCCTCGAAGATCAATACAGAAGCGATCTCATCCTTATATACGGCCCTCATTGGGCATCTCAATGGTTCGCTTCCTAGTCCCTCGGCTGTAACCAGTCCACTCTGACCCAAGAGCAGCAGTGCAGCAGCCAAGCCGGCGCGAGTGGTCTGTCAGACTGTCTCTGGTATCTATGCCCGTTCCGTATCCACATCCAAGGGTTCACTCTAACATAGAGGAGCATCTGAGCTATCCCCGCATTTCCTTTCTTCCCCAGAGTGGACTTACCCCAGACCGCGCGATTCCCTAGGTCAATCACATGAGAGGCGCCGGTTCGCTACGAAATCCGGGTTGTGTCCGGCACTTCGAAGGTAACGTTCTCGCTAGGGAATTAAACCGGATTCCCGAGGCGCGTCATGATTGGAGAGGATATGAGAAACATGGCAAGAGCCGTTTAGCTTCCGCTTGGCGATCATTTGCAGTTGGAGGCGGCTGGTTCTTCGGCTCCGAGGTCCCCGGCTCCTCGAACCAATTGAAGAAGATAATCGTTGCTGGTGACAATGGCAAACCTTGGCGTGCCATATCCCCTGCGAGCGACTGAGAAACTCTCCTAGATTGTCTCGTGGTCCTACCCACGGCGACCCAGACTGTTGGAACGACACTGTCCATCGCGCTATGTCGAGCCATTCAGCTGAGAGAGTCAAAATCAGCATATGAGAGAAACCATGGGTTCAATTGGTAAGGCGTCTCCACAAGCGACTAACATGCATGTATGGCATCAAGGCCACGTGGGAAACAGTCTTCTTCTGACTGGCAAAATTTGGGCCTGTAACGCCGGCCGACGAGCTGGGCCGTGCCGTACTGACGATCATGGATGTTGGGAAATGCATTGACGAAGTTGTGATTAAAACACCCGCTTTCCAGCAACTCAAAACAGAAAACATTTGATATTCGGTCAATTCTTGGTTATCAGGTAGAAGAAGAAGACACAACCGGCCTTCCGATCCGTGGTGGGGATGGGGTGCAAGACAGGCCTCGAAACTATTGACCACCCACTACGAACTTGTTCAAGTCAACTTGCGGGGACTGTGGGTCTCATCCCCTTGTTCAAGCCTAGTAGAATTGATCAAGAGTCTGAAGAATTCCTCGCGTCAAAGTGTCTGTCACACGAACAAAAGACCGCACAGTAGCCATCTTGGCACAAATCGGAGGTGCTGGTTCTTGCGTTCAGGTTCGGGGAGTTAGGCCCGAGTTATTCGTGTTTGCCCTTTCCGTAGTTGCCATGGAACTATTGCTATCCGATTGCGGCTTAACGACGAGGTGTGTCTCAAAGTCAATTTTCCATTCCGGAAGTCTTTACCCGTGACATTCGGCTCCGGCCGGTCTTCGTCCGACCACCACGCCGCATGAGCCAACGAACGCCTGACACCCGGCCTCCATTTAGAAAAAGCGGAGACCAAGGGCCTGATCAGAGTAGATCAGCAACCTTTGGTGTTGGTCTCGATATTCTGCAATGCTTTCTTCCGTGGTCGGATGGCATGGATTGAGCATGGTTCACTCGCCATCAAGCATCTGTTGCTCTTTTCTGCGGAACATAAGCCCCTCCATGCATACCGCCGCCAGAAATTGATCTTGATTTAGAAATCTGTTGAAGACCTGGCGGCTCGAGAATGGGTGCACCTCAGGGATTGAGCTCCAGGGCGTTACTATGGCCCCAAAGATTGGCGGAGTCGTCGTGAAGCAAAGCATTAAAAGTCCCCGTGCCCCCTGTGACCTATGATGCAGGAAAAGCCCGTGTTAGCCGTTTGGAGTTTGGCATTGTTATGTGGAAATGTTACTTGCCAGAGAATCGAATTGAGCCCAATTCGTCATGTCGAGAAATCCGACATCGAACGCATGGAACGGAGCGGCAGCATCCTGCAGAACGCTTTCGGCAACTCGACCCATGACAAGTCTGGATTCGCTGTCGCTAATCTTGGAATGCGATTGGGGCTTCTGGCGGAAGGCGGCCTGGCTCTCATTGATCTCTTTTGTCCTCGACCAATCTCTAGCTCTGGGAGTTGAGACTGATGCGAGATAGGTGTTGTTCCGCAGAACCTCGAGGCGTAATTCCTGCAGGACAACACCGTAGCGCTGCATAAGCGACCCATTCGTTGCAATACTCTCGATCTGCGCGTGACATCGAGAAGCTAGACGGAAACAGTCCAAGCAGGTTTCTGGTGTTTCGACTCGTCGCTGGATTGAAAAGACATAGAGTATTACAACTGCACAGAATCCGTAATAGGGTATGAACTAGTTGATGTGAGTTTGGTTCTTTAAGTATTCTCAACCTGGAGCAGTAACTTACAAATAGCGTGCTATAGAGCTCGCCAGCATTGTTGATTAGATTGATGTGCTTGGTAATTTCTATGGCGGCGTCAATGCAAAGCTGAATGTTCATTCGAATTTCTTCGTGCCTCAACCGCAAATAATCAGTGCCTTTTTCACGGCCACTGCTAAAGATGCTACTGAGAGACTTGAGGAGAAAAGGTCTGTGGACAAGAATTTGGGCGTGCCAATAAGCAAGCTTGAGAACATCACGCTGCCTTAGGACCAACTTGACATATAACGCTGAAGGTCCAGCCGTGTCAAGGAGGTAAGAAATCGAGTCTCGCCACTCGGATAAGTCTCTGTTAAACCTTGCAGCAAATACAAGGTGCTCCTCAGTAGAACATGATTTGATGCCGTAAAGACTTCTCATAACTCGGGCTACTATCCTCGAAAGCCTGTTGACATGATTTAGCCTACGTTTATGATGGGATCGCAACAACTTACTTGATTTGGGCGACCGGTGCCGAAGCCAGTAAAGAGCTACCTTCTATTAGCCGGGTCCCATAGCCAGGGTATATTTGATCGTCGTCAACGCAAAGCGGCAACGCCTGATCAATATCTTCGTCATGAAAGGTCATTGGCCGCCCCAACGCAGCGCTGAGATAGGTATTGAGGTTGTAAGCACACCAAAAAGTACGCTTTCGACATTCCAAGTCAACGTAGTCCAGGCGATCAGATGTCTTTGGGTCAACTCGTGACTTCCTATGGATGCCGAGTGCCATTGCTAATTGAGCAGTGATGCCAAATAGCGTCCAGCAATGGTTGAGTCTTGATTGCGCCAGGAGATAGAAGCACTGTGCCAGTCGCGCTTGAATGTGTGCCAGCCTGATCTCGCCCTTTTCCATTGAGAGTTGGTGCTCCGCCACAGCAAAGAATCGAGCACTAAGGGGTAAAGGTGATGAGCAAAAGTCTTCAGCGTGGTCTTGAACCTGAAAATTTTACTTGCCTTGTTTCTGCGCATTCTATGATAAATTCCTTACTTTGTGTAAATTGTCGACTTTGATAATTATTCGAGTGGGCGAAAACCATGAACAGAAGTGCTGTTTGACTCCTTGCAGACTCTTTATAAAGCATGGACCCATTGGTGTCATACAACATCTCCAGCCAGGACTCTATAGTAGGGCGATGTAGAAAGCGATGTGTGGTTGCAGCAAAGTCGAAGTACCTCTTGACCATGGATTCTGCTACAGGTCTTGGCGGTAAAATCGCAAATGAAGAATCTTGCCCGGGCAGTGGACGATCCCCAAAGTTGAAGACGGACGTGTTTAAATATCCAGGGGATTGCACTTTCAGCCTTTTTTGTATTCGAGAGAGAAACGAAACACCGGATGCAGGTCCTACGTAGTGGCCCTGTTCATCGGTTTGCGGTGGTTCTGGCGAGTCTTTCAACGAGTCCGTATCGGGGAGATCAGGAACATCGTCAACCACCACAGCATCATGGGGAAGATCTGTGATCTCGCTGTCTCTCAAGTAAGACGGAGATGTGAGTGAGAACGATGTCTCATCATTAATTCCAGAGACCGAAACCAAACTTGGGGAAATTGGTGCAGTCTCAGTGTATGAAGTCCGATGAACGGCGGCGCTGGTAATTCCTCCGCCTCTGGCCTTCTTAGAAGAGTTTGAGTTTGTATTCTCGGGAGAACTCTGGCCTTCGAGATTCATAGTATTGTTATCAATAGCTGGAAGAAGCTGACCTCGCCTATAGGCTGCGGTGAATTGGCAATCCAACTTAAACTCCCCGCAGAAGACGCACGGCCATGTCCCAGAGCATCGTGTCTTTCGCCTGGAACCAGCATACGAGACATCAGCCAGTGTACGACAAAACACATCTTTCCACAAGACACTGACAATTTACATCTATCGCAGGCCCTACTGACCCGTGGAGGCGGAAAATCTGCTCGGGCTCGTTTCTGCGACCTATCTGGTTCCGCGGAGTCGGTCGCCGGCCGAGTTCGGGATGATGGTGAGGTCGGCGATTCTTCCATTGCTTCCTCGGATAGACTTTGCAAGAGAATGTGAAATGTTTCGTTGTTCGTCAAACGGTTAATGCAGATGGTCCGGCTCGGATGCACTTTTCCGTCTTTGGAAGCCCGGTTCCTCGGATGTCGGATGTCTGCCGATCCTGGTCATTCTCCAACATCCGCGGAAAAGACGGCGTTCCACCCCGCATACGGATTATTGTCCTTCGAATGGCACAATACCACGGATCCTACCCCGCGTGACTACCTATCAGACTATTGTACCTCATGCTTCTGTAGTCTAGTTCAGTTGGCGACGTTAAAAACATCGTGAAATTCCATTAGTTGAGCCGAACCAAGTTACCAAGACAAGAGAGGATAACTCAAAAATTGAAATCAGAAATCATGTCTCAACGCGGAGTCATTCGGGATATCGTCATCACACCGGTGGCATTCCATGACATGCCACTGCTCAATAGTGTTGGTGTACATGAGCCATTTGCACTGCGCAGCATCATCGAAGTCATCACAGATAACGGCTACGGATTGGGTGAATCATACGGAGACTCGACACACCTAGGCCGCCTACAGCTTGCGGCCGACAAAATCAAGGGTCTCTCAGTATATGAAACAAACACGATATACCAGCTATGCGTCGACTCCTTGACAGGCGACACCAGCACCGGCGGCGACGGTATGGCGGGTATGGTGACCACGGCCTCAGTCGCAGACAAGGTCTTCTCCCCATTTGAAGTTGCGTGCCTCGATATCCAAGGGAAGCTCGCAGGGGTCCCTGTGAGTGACCTTCTCGGCGGACGCGTCAGAGACAATGTTCAGTATTCGGCATACCTCTTCTACAAATGGGCTGGGCATCCTGGACAGCCGGACGACGAGTACGGCGCGGCTCTCGACCCTGCCGGTGTGGTGAAGCAGGCCAAGAAAATCATTGACGAATACGGTTTTAAGGCAATCAAGCTCAAAGGAGGAGTTTACCCGCCAGTACAGGAGGTGGAAGCTATCAAGGCGTTACATGCAGCGTTTCCGGGTGTTCCTCTGAGACTGGATCCCAATGCCGCCTGGACTGTTGAGACCTCAAAGTGGGTTGCAAGGGAGCTCGACGGGATTGTCGAATACTTGGAAGACCCAGCCCCCGAAATCGAAGGCATGGCTGCCGTTGCCAAAGAGGCATCGATGCCGTTGGCGACAAACATGGCAGTCGTCGCGTTCTCTCACCTGCCCACCTCTATTCTTCAGAACGCTGTCCAGGTGGTGCTCTCCGACCATCACTTCTGGGGTGGTCTTCGAAAGTCTCAGACTCTGGCTGCCATCTGCGCGACGTGGGGAATGCGTCTTTCGATGCACTCGAACAGCCATTTGGGCATATCACTTGCGGCTATGACTCATCTCGCGTCGGCTACTCCCAACTTAGACTACGCCTGTGATACTCACTGGCCGTGGAAGCCAAAGGATGAGGATGTTGTTGTCGAGGGAGCATTGAAGTGGGCTGATGGCGGTTTAAACGTTCCCACTTTGCCTGGCCTTGGAGTTGAGCTGGATAGGAAGAAGCTGGTGCACCTTCATCAACTCTACCTGGATTGTGGACTACGGAAACGCGATGACACGACGTACATGAGAAAGTTCAAGCCCGACTTTTCTCCAAACGTTCCGAAGTGGTAGAAACATTGTAAATTCTTACACGTACCTTGTAAGCGAGATTATGATGTTAGAATTTCTAGTACAACGAATGTTATCTTTATTCCCCTACTCAGAAACGGCTGCCAGGATAACCCCTACACGCCTTTCGGGCATGGTGAGCAGGATTTCCTCATGGTGAAATACAGCACCAAGAAACTGAAGAACCTACCTATGGCGTTTGATGATGAAGCTAAATTCCCCTGCGTGCTCTGAAGAGGTTCAGATTAAACCTCATGGTGAATGACTTCAGGTATAGTAGGATCAGATGGGACAAATCATAAAGGTGATTGGTTGTCTGACATGGTAGCCCGACTCGAGAACAGGACTCATTTATCCATGATTCCCGGACGGATTGACTATGTAAAGCATGTTGCAGGTCGGCTTCAATTCGTGACTTCCATGAATCCGTTTATCAGGCGCAGACCTGATCTCGCACGAAAATCAACTGATCCTACAGAGAGCCCCACCTCTTCCGCGGATGACCTAAACCGAATGGGATTGCCTCCGGCATAACTCAATTCTGCCATTAGGCGAGACTATCATCAGTATCTCGGAGAATTATGCAGACAGTCCGGGACGTGCTGACTAGCTAATACGGGCAAGGCTCCATGTAAGTTTGCGGGGGTGGAGCAGATCCTCCCACTCCATCGTGGGGAAGCGGCACGACATGCGGGGGAAGCCAACACCCTATTGCCTTTGCCGGTATTATCACAATAACATGTCTAGCAATAGAGACGCTTGCTCGTACGAGGGCTATCAGTTTGAGGAAGTTTTATAAATGCGTGAGTTATGTCTAATATCTCGCAGTCTTTCCTTCTTGTTTCAACTAGCACTACGTATGCGTTGTTTTGGATTTAAGATCCTGTCTTTTCATAAGCTGCTTTTTACTCAAAGACCTTTCCACGGGCATAAGTAGCTCCCAGCAGAGTATTCTTTAGGCACGGGGCTCTGGCGAGCCATACCCTCAAGCTCTTTAATAGTTGTCGGGGTAATGGTCGATATGATGGTGAAGCAGAGGGCTGGCCATCGTGGCAACTCGATTAGATCAATTCTCATCGGACTAGCGATCAGTCTTGCTGGGTAAGTGAACTCAAAGACGAGATCCCAAATTTGGGCAGAAACTGATGCCAAGTTACGCCTAGTTTTGTCTACGGTATCGACACAGGCATCATTGCCTCTACTATCGCGCAGACCACCTTCAAATTATATATGTACGGCCCTTCAATGGACAATGTCTCCGTACGAGCAGGCATTGTATCCGGGTACTACGCAGGGTCTGCGTTTGGAAGCGGCGGTTCTGCCTACTGCATGGATAAACTGTCCCGCCGCTGGACACTACTCTTCGGAGCTTGTGTCAGTGTTGCAGGAGCCGTGCTGCAGACCGCCGCCGTTAATCCGGCGATGATGATCATAGGCCGTGCCTTCTCGGGGTTCTCGACAGGCATGGTCTATCCGACAGCCCCAGTATATCTTGCCGAGCTTAGCCCCCCGGAGAACCGCGGATTTCTTGTTGGCCTGAAAGGATTGATGAACACTTTAGGGTTCTTCGTTGCTGGGTGGGTCGGTTATGCGGGCTCGTTTGCAGCTGGTGAATTGCAGTGGCGCATCCCTCTCGCCACGCAAATCCCGCCTGCACTTTGCCTCGCGATCATGACATTCTTCCTGCCTTACTCTCCACGATGGTGTAAGTCCCTAGGTTCTCTATTTAAATCACGCTAGTGATGACAGGTGCTCGTAGGTCTGGTCTGACTCTTAATTAAAATCTGATAGTGGCCATGAAAGAACGATACGACGACGCCAAGAAGGTCATGTACTCTCTTCACGTCCACCGTGGTGCAGAAACAATAGAGCAAGAATTCGCCGAGATGATCAGCCAAATTCAACTCGAAGCCAACAAAAGGAAAATGTCCAACTTCTGGAATCTGTTTACTCGACAATACATCCGCAGAACTCTGCTGGCTTGCTTGACGGTCAACATGATGAAACTGTCGGGGTCCAACATCATCCAGAACTACCAGTCCGTCATGTACAACTCCCTTGGATATGAGGGCCAGGCTGTGCTACTGATCGGCGGTCTGTACGGTTTCATGGCAGTCATTGGCCAGATAATCAACGTCTTCTTCGTTGCTGATCACTGGACGCGACGCATCACTGTCATTTCCGGTAGTTTCACGCTTGCCGTCCTCCTGGCAGTCCTGACGGCTTTGTCGAAACTTTTCAAAGACGACTCCAACCCCGCCGGGTCCCGCGCTGGCGTTGCATTCATATTCTTATTCGCTTTTGCGTACTCATTTTTCTTCAACAGCGTCAACTGGGTCCTTGTCGCAGAAATCTTTCCCCTCGACCTTCGCGGCGTCGGAGTTGGGTTCTCGGTTTTTACCCAGGCTGTTACGGCCATTTGGTTGTCTTACGCGGCATCACTCGCGTTCGATGCCATTGAGTGGAAGTTTTATTTTGTATTCATCGCCTGTAACGCTTTTGCTGGAACCATCTACTTCTTCTTCCTTCCTGAGACGCGCTTCTTGTCTCTTGAAGAGGTGGCCGCCAAATTTGGAGATGAGATCGTCAGCTCACCTACTAAAGATCCGGAATTGGATCAGCTGGAGCAGGATGCGGCTGGTAACGAAAGACAACTCCAAACCTCTTCGAATCATGTTGAGGATTCGAGAAGATGAAGAATTAGCAGCCTGGAAATATCAACACGTGGGATATCAGTCTTCAGTAGGCTCGTTGGGAGCTTCGTGTGACATTCTTTCTGCGCGGCAACTTGATGTGAGGACAAAAGTCTGGTTTCATTCTTCTTCCTTCCGTATTCCTTTCCATCCGCCACGTTATCTACAGTGTCTCTGCTAGGCCATACATGATGACGAAATCTTCGAGATTATACCGTGATTACAAAAACGTTTCCTCCTCTTCAAAACTAAAAAGAATAAGAATGTTGCTCATTTGCGGCGATCCGGGCTTTCTGTCATGCCATCCTGATCACCCTTTTGACTCTCAGTTTTAGCTAGCCTAGCATCACGCCGATGTGCCAAATCGAAATATCTATAAGATTTCTGAGGAGATTTGGCGACTTCTCGGCGGGCGAGTGCTGATGTTTTTCACTTCTAAGGGTAACAGATCAACCTGTTCAGTATCAAGACCTGTTGATAATGACGATGAAATTGTTAGTAGGCTATATGTAAGAATGACAAGAGAATGCTACATACCTTACTCTTCAAGACTCCACATGTCTACATTTTCAGAGAGACTCTCGTCCGTAGTCTGATAATCTGCAGAATCCATACATTCAGTTATTTATCTCAACCTCGAACCGTCGTTAACTCTTGGGGTTTCTGGAGTAAGGAGGCAGAAGGACTCCTCACCGTGATTCGAGATCAATATTTCTGACACCAGTAACCGCAATCTCACGATGATTTTTGAAATGCGTAATCCAACCACTCATGCATATCAACCGTATTAAGGTCTACCTCCGGGATATCCAGATCACACAACGCTTTGTGAAGCTTCTCGAGTCCGCTGTGATGCCTCTCCTTCCAGACTCCCAGCCTTCGCCTCCGCCTCTCGTCTCGCGTCCATCGCGCAGGATCTTTCTGCTGATAACGGAGTACTCTGTCGAGAAGTCCATCCATTAGTGACAAGACAAGACATGCCAGCCATCCTTTTGCCGTCAACGAGGGAGGTAGAAGAGTGCCGCTCGAGGGCACTGTTGATCGTAATCTTAGCTCAGACATTGATTTGGACCCGGTATGGTTGACAGTGGCATTTATCGCTCCCGTTGGCGGTAAGCAAATCGTCGGGATACGCGCTCGGGTGGATCTGAGGCAGATTAAAATCTTGAAGGAGGTGAAGTCCAAAACATCGTTTAGGTAGTTGTGGTCAATTTACAGTTATTGCGGAATCACCGGGGTCTCGAAAGTTTAAAAATGTCCGAACGTCAAGGCACACGCACCAGCACTGCGTACAAAGTGTCGATGCGTTTGACTGCTGTGGGAGCAAACCTTAACCCGATGAAACACTGCCACAGAACTTCAATGTCACCCTGATATACTTTTGCGTCGTTATTTCTCTTCCGAGATCAATCATCTTTGATGTAGATGGCAGATGTTCTTGCTAACAGCCAGCGCTTTTAAGACGTGTACACTCGTGGACCGTGCTCAGTGAACGAACCCCATTGATGAAAACGATTAAGAGTCCACGCTCGCACTCTACCCGAGGGCATTATTGACTCTGTCTCTTTCTCTCTATCGAGATCGTACCGAGAATCTTGGACCGAGTTCGGCAGTGATAGACGCGCCGAGGAGGAACATTGGAGGAGAGCCTTGAATAATATATCCAAGCTCCGATTGTGCAAGTTGCAGTCCATGACGCGCTTGCTTCCCGCGAGTATCTTAGGCACTCAAGTTTTTAGCTAAGCCACGACGAAACGACTTGCGATAGATTACCAATACGCATACACGTACTCCGTGTATACTCCACGTGGAAAACTTGGGAACATATCCACGTAAAAGAATACACGTAGAACAAAAGAGTGGGTACGCGGACCATGCAGATCTACACTTGTTCTACGGAGTAATCATTTCGCATATTTATTAGCTAGCACAGATCTCCGCCCACCTCTATGCGCAAGCGTTCCAAGGGGGCCCCATCGCCGAAACCGAGAGCGAGCAGAACACCATCCTCTGACGCAGGTGTGGCTTGAAATGTCAGGGGTGGCTTTTGGGCCAAGGTCAAGGTCTGGAACGCATCTTAGATCGCCACGGGTAAAGTAATACGTAGTTCAGGGTGGGCAAGAAGCAAGTACCACAGTTTATTCCCGACAATGAAAAATGACAGTTTCGTCCCATCGCTTTGGCGGTGGAATGACGAGCTTGCAGATCCAAGTCTTTTCGAGTTAATTAGTGACCCGGGGTAGGAGCTCAAAATGGCACACTAAAGTGGGAGCTTACAGCATAACCTCGCGGGAAACGCCTCATCTGGAGGTCCATCAGGCGAACCCCTCTGTGGAACTGCAATGCCGTGTCTCTTCGGGCTGGTTCATCTGTTAGTGAAGTATGGAGGCTGATGTTAGTAGGTGGCAAGGGTTTAGTGGTTCGCTGACGAGGATGGCTATGGCGGATTCGCGTGTTACGTATCAACCAACAATAGTGTAAGCTCGGCCAAAGATCTCGCTTGAAGACTCTGGCGGAGTTCCAGGAACGAAGTCCACAATGGAGCTATTTGATGGATTCCACATACAAGGCTGAGTCGATCGTAGCAAGGTGCAAGGCACAGAGCGAGACCGATTGCGATTGAGGCTTTTGTAGCGGATCAAGGTGATGGAGATATTCGAGTGACTGAGGAACATTACAGGGACAGCAGCGTAAAAAGTATCATCTGGTTGTAAAGGGGGTTGCACTGGGCAAGGAGAGTGGCAAGGCTATTCAGGAGAGCATCCCTAAAGACAGATAAATACTTCGAGAATGCTTTCCCTCATCGTTACGGCAATACCATCACTCATCCTTGCCCACTCCATTCAGCTTCTTCTTTTGCATTCTGATCGGCAGTCATCGTCAACCATGTTGTATTCCCTCGCTCTTCCAGCTCTTCTGCTGGCCAGCTCTGCCTCGGCCAGAAAGTCCGCCTTCGGCCGCCGAGACCTCCTGGTATCCGAGAATGTCAAGTGCGCTTGCACCGAACTGAGCGACCACTCTCCCAACTCCACTCTCTTCTCCAACTCTACGGCCTACGAGACTCAGCGCGTCAACGTCTGGGACAAGAGAGCCAACCTTCACCCTGCCTGCATCTATCTCCCTTCGACTGCCGACGATGTCGCCAAGGGCGTGGAGATTCTCTCTACCTGCAAGGCCCAGTTCGCTGTCAAGGGTGGTGGCCACATGAACGTACGCGCAAACTCATCTCCGGCCCCCCTGCCTACTTACTCTTCCCCCGGCAGCATAATGCAGCCCACTAATTGCACACATATTGCAGTGCCCCGGAGCCAACACGATCGACGACGGAGTCCTTCTCGCCCTCAACGGTCTGAACACGGTCACAGTCAACAATGACGAGAGCACCGTCGACGTCGGTCCGGGTAACAAATGGGTTGACGTATACTCCGCTCTGGCGCCGTACGGCAAGTATGCTATCGGCGGCCGTCTCAAGACCATCGGTGTTCCCGGTCTGACCTTGATCGGCGGTGTCAGCTACTTCCTCAACAAGTACGGCTTCTCCATGGACAACGTGGTCAAGTACGAAGTCGTTCTAGGTAACGGTACCCAAGTCTCCGCGACCAATATCTCGAACCCCGACCTCTTCTGGGCCCTGAAGGGCGGCGCCAGCAACTTTGGCATCGTCACCAAGTTCTCTCTCAAGACTCTGGATCTACCCTTGGCAACTAGCACTTTCCAGATCTTCAACGAGTCTGCCGCGGAGGCCTTCATCAAGGCTGCTACTGATTTTGCCCTGAGCGACGACAATTCCGAGGGTGCGGGTGCCGTCATCAACATCAACTACAATGTGACGACTAAGGAGATTGTCCCTCAAGTCTTCGGTTTGCAGGAGACCACTGTCTCGCCTCCGTCTCACTTTGCCAACTTCACTGCCATCCCCGCTGTTTCCCGCCGCCACAACGTTACGCGGCCTATTGACTGGCACTCCCAGATGTTGTCCCCCAACCAGATGTTCCGGTAAGAAACTTCTCGCTATAAGCCCTTTTTTCAGGTACATAAGCTTACGACTTTTTTTCAGTATCCAATTCGGCCACCAGACTATTATTCCCGATGCCGACCGCTTGTACGAGATTTACCAGGCCTGGGTTGAAGCCGTTGCCGACATCGCCGATATCGAAGGCATCCGCCCTACATTCATTCTGAACACGGTCCCAAGAACTGCGCTTGCTGTTGGAAAGAACAACGGCATCGGCAACACTTTCGGCCTGGATGCTGACCAATCCTACATCTGTAAGTTACCAAAATGCTTTCTCTCTTCATATATCTCTCTCCGACAGCGACTGACTGAGTTTATCAGGGTGGCAAATCACTACCTCTTGGGCTCGCCCCGAAGATGACCTCCGCATGACCGCCTGGTCTCAGAACTTCCTCGCCCATCACCACGAGATCAACCAGGAGTTGGGACTTGCGACCGAGTTCGTTTACATGGGTGACGCTGGCGAGTGGCAGAAACCCTTCCCTGCTTACGGAGAGGAGAATATGCAGAAGATGAAGGACGTCAGGGCTCAGTATGACCCCAAGATGGTGTTCAGCAAACTCAACTGGGGTGGCTTCAAGCTTGGACACTAAGACTTCGACTGAGTCTTGAACATGCGACGTGTGCTTGCCGACATTGTTCAAGCATCGTGATTGAAGAGGTCCTTTGCATTGCCTTGATTTTTCTCTTCGTTTCCATGTACATAATTATCAACTTTGTTTTCATGTGATATATCTGTATTTATACTGGAGTACATCAGACCTTTGCTCTTGGTTTAACACAAATGATGGATGTGAGGTATGAAACTTTTCAAGACTAATGTTTAACTTGCAGTAGAAGAATCTCCAGTAATATAAGAACTGCGCCAATTGAAATAATGTTCGTCTGTTTCTTCCCAGTTTGCTTTGAGTAGGTATGAACGCGATGCGTGTGCGTGGCCATTGATCCCAGTCACCAAATCTCCCTTCAGATTACAAATGAGATGCTTTCAACAATTGGTCTCTTCCCGAACGCCATGTCTATAAGTAGGTAGTCGTGATGTTGTCTCGCAGTTCCTGTCATCCTTTGTCTTCGTTGATGTTCGTTCAAGGTGTCTAGTTTGCTGTCGCTGGACCATTGTTTGCAGTGTACGCCGGGGGCATCGCATCCGAGGCGTTGTGCTCACTCTTGCTGTTGCCCACGATTCCGTCGTTCGCAACGTATCCTCCGCTGAGACCGTATCCATTCATATTCCCACCGCTGGGTGCCGGGCCGTTTGTGTTGCCCGCGGCCGTCGCATCGGTGACTGGGACCCCGCCCACGTACTTTTTCATCTCCAACTCGTTTTGCGCCCTTCTTCTCTTGTTCCGGCTGCATTTGACGATGGCGAAGATGATGGCGGCAAGGGTGAGAACAATGATGACAACAATGGCTGCGATGACGCCTCCCCCGATCGCTCTGGCCTTGTTCCTAACTCTGTTGTAGTCGTCGTTATCGCGTGCCGAAACGAGGTGGCGGATGACGCTGTTGGCTGTTTCTGAAAGCTGAATCGCAGGCATTGTGTGGAGACTGGGGTAGGTGGATTGCTAATTCTTTTTGGCGAAAAGACGTCGGTTGTTGGGTTGGACGTGCGCAGCAAGTTGATGAGGGCAAATGGGACTCTGGAGAATTAGAGAAAAAAAAATTCGCTAGGGATTTATTCTGGGATGCGGTCAGCTTATAGACTGAATTCCCCGTGGCTTCGCGGCGAAAGTACCGCGACGAATCGCTGCGTTTGTCCCACGATGGCGGGAGGATTCCGGGCGCAGTCGGCGCAAGGGTTCGCAGGGCTGGACCGCCTGGTTGAGAAGTTCATATGTTTTTGAGACAGTCGGAGCTGCGCCGTCGGCCGATAATCTTACTTGCGAGCAATTAGCGAATGAGAAACGTGTTTGGAATGCCAGTTGCGTCGATGTGCCTAGGCGAAGCTCTGTTAGTGTGGGATTTGTTGTCTTGCAAGGGTGATTTAGAAATAAGCACTGCCAGGGTGTCACACTTGCTGCCTAATGTGATGTGATACTACATCTACGGATACAGATTTCACTTTACCTGGAGCCTGGGCACCTGGTCCAAGAGAAAAATAGCAACACTCTGTCTCTCATAATAAAGGTAACCAAGACTGCTCTCAGTTGGTGAAGAGTCTTTGGTTATCCTACGGTGTCCGATCCGCTGATTAAAGTGATGTAACGAGGGGGCCAAATCTAAGAGTTGGCAGGGAGTAAAGGGATAAATCTGGCTGACCAATCAAACGAATGGCATTTGTATCCACATCACCGTGTGCCTACCTCACACTCAATTGCCGTATTCTCACGACTTGGCGTCTTGACAATTATCACTGGAGGTTTTGTTTCTAACAGGTGCAGGACATAGGTACTCACTTTCAACCACATCTTGTATCAAAATTGGATTTTCTCTTGTGCTTGGACTCTGCAACACGATCTGAATCTGAGAACAAGTAGTCACGGCGATCAAAAGTTGCGGCACTCCCAGGTTCCTCGGATACCTTCGTCTTTTGGCGGCGCTGACGTTGACGATTTCTTCATTGGACTCTGGGGAATGATCAACTTCATGTGATAAAGTCTGAAGCAACTTCTGGGTGTTTCTACGAAATAGAACCAGACAACTCAATAAGAAAGCATAAAAGCTTACAAGCTGATATCGAAAGATTGTACTTCCGGGTGTCTAGATTTAGCCCTCTGGTCTCCTGTGTGTTTCCAGAAAATATAGCTCCTGCGCGTATCGTACAGTTGAATTGCGTACCGTTTTGTATGGCATCCCTCGAAAGCTGATTCCGTTGAGTTTGATCTTTTGCGCCTATGAAGCTGCTATATAAATCCTTTTTAAATTCTAGCTTTGTATCTAAACGGCCAACTTCCATTATTTCCAAAAATATAAGACCTCTTCATATTAACTTATACTAAAAGCTCACATCTATGACTCCAAGTAGTTTCAAGCGATTATCATTCGGTAATCAGGTGATATGAGTTTCTTTTAGTCTGGTTTAAGTGTTTCTTCTCACGGAAAGTAAATAAAATATTAATCGAAGCATATCAATTACCTGAAGTTGTTACAGCAATTGTCTTACCTCTTTGAAGTTCATTCACAATGACTCCTTGAAGGAGATTTAAACGGTATGTTTTCTGGTCTCACATATTCCAATTGGTTCCTGAGTATTCACCTTACCTACCTTATGTAATGTAAGATCAACAAGCTTCATTGTGCAAACGCGGCAGTTCGCAGGCACCTGTGCCTTCCCGTCTCATTGACTCTATGTTTTCAGGAAGGAGCTGCCGAATCAGAGACAGAGTAGGGAATAGCGAAACAACAATGATCGCCTTCCTTTCTCAACTCGTACCTTCTCTCTCGTTTCCCTCTCTCTCAAGTATCGTCAACATCAACTTCTTCTGGCCTTCACCAAAAGGTTCTCAGTCCTCATCTCCGGAGCACTGGAACACAGTAAGCATATACCTCACCACGTATCTTATGAGATCCTCTGACCCTGAAATTTCCCGAGGCAGTCAGTCGATGAGCGTCCAGTCGCTTGCTTGAACCACTCTCTCGCAGCCTGAATTGCCAACAAACATCAATCTCGTCCGGCGACTTGACCGATTTACTTTCACGAAGACGAATTTCGCACCAAAATATCTATTCTCTCATCAGCGGCTGCATCAATATGGCAAGTCAACTGATCCGTGATGGGAAGAAGGGCTCAGTAGCGCTCTCTTTGGACATCATCCTGCTTATCATCGACCATCTCATCGTCGACGCCAAGGAAGACGACAAAGGCATCGTCTGGTGGCTTGGATACGTGTACGAGACACCCTCAAAGTTTGCCTTCCTCGAGCATTTCGTCGAGTGCGACCGCGAAAAGGCTAGTTTCAGGGACCGCTTCCGCAGAATTCAGCTTCTCTCCCAGATCAATCGCATGTCTCGAGCGCTGGTCCATCGAAAGTTCCTTAATCATCCGATGGGAAAAATCTATCGGGCTTATGTCTCCGAGCAACTCCAAACCGACGCTTGGATTCTCCCTGCCGTCGATCGCTTCATCCCGCTCGCGACCGAGAAGCAGGAGGAGATATGCAACTGGCTGCCGTCTCACCCAGATACTCCGTTCTTCTACCTACGCCCCGAGCGCAGCCTCTCATCGATTATATACGTCGGATCCATCTTCCCCTGCACAAAGAATTCAGTGCAACGCTTATTGTCATCACGGCACTGTCGAATCTCACTGCACTTGCTATTGATGTCGGCCAATGGCATGATATCCACACGATGACCACCCCCGATCCGAGTCACCAGAAAGCCCTAGATGTGTCAATGAGGCTGTCTTCCATGAATTGGCCGAGTGGGAGGCGGAACACGCCAACGTTTTCCAGGCTCAGTGGCTGCCTTTTCAGAGAAGAGGTGTGCGCTTCTTCGCCAAGATAATCGAGCGCAGTGGCTATGTCATAGAGCTTTCTTACAAGCAAACGGGCCTGTACATGAGACTGTGCCACCCTCTCAAGCGCCCTCGAGTCTGTTCAAACTGCAAGGCCGTTCGGCCTTGAGCTCAATACTATCGTACTCCCTCCGCAACTGCGTGAATGAGAGAACGGCTATGTCTAACGATGGAGAGATAGGGGGTTGGCTTGTTATAGTTGGAATCTGTCATGAGTTAGCAGCAAATGACGCCAAGCAATTGAAACGAGTGTACAATAATACAGCAGGAGGTTAGCAGAGAGGGCTGCTTTTGCTCCGATTCATGAGATCCGCAGCGTGTTCAAAGATAGCCACATGCCTAGCTTCATGAGTTTCACCTAGAGGAAAATCATAAAAAGTACAACCTCCTCATGTTCTGCACACTGGTTCCTCTCACCTTTCATGGCTGGTCTTGGACTTCTATGATAACTCTATTATAACAATTGATCGTCAAGTATGAAATCAACTCTTCCTGGTGTTCTAGGCGCCGGCACGCTGCAATGGCCATCCATATTGGCTGTCTCAACTACGAAACGACCGACAGCAATGATAGCACATCTGCGTACTGAACGATATAGATATGAAGAGTCTCGCCGAAGCGGGCATCAATTAATGATATTTTCAGAACGGCAAAGATATGAGAGATGTTAGTACTTGATCTCTCAGACAAGGGGACATTGGTATAAACGAGCGGACATGATATTTGGTTATAAAGGGACAACACCCTCTTTTCCCACACCTCCCGCGTTTTAGCGTTTATATTTGGCCGACAAGCCCGAGTTTAGTCATGAGCCGCTGCAAATGGATGTTCCATCTGATTTCAGAATCGGGATGGAGAGAACATGTACACAGCGCCTTGTGCAAGGTAGTGAGGAACAAGTTTCGGGTTCCAGGTCTGGCCGACGTGGGGCTTCTTCTCCGCACGGGCGAGACATTCGTCACAGCCGTCACCAGAAACCATGCAGAGGTAGGAATTCAGAAAACGCCGAACGCCGGCCGCTTCCAATCGCTGCTTGACTTATTAATACTCACTGTAGGCCTTTTCTTTGGCGGCCACGGAGGGATATCAGCTCCGCCAGAAAGCTCTCCGGTTACGATTGGCCACGGTCGATAGCGCCTTGGGATGGAATACACCGGACGAATTTCTGCTGAGTTGGCAATGCTAGTTGCAAACCTGGGAAGCATAATCTTCCCCTCATTTATATCACCCGATCATCTACCTCCCAGCGGCGATCCCACATGCAAGCTTTACCAACCGAAGAAGAAAGATGGCAAGCGGTAAGGTCTACCAGCGCCCTCCGTTGCGTGAATATCACCGGGCAAATGTAGGTCCACCGAGCTTATGACTTCGCAGCAGATACCATGACGGCGTCAGGTGACGAATACCCGCTCAAGGCGGATATACGTAAAATGATGGCTGAGACACCTCTGCCAGTCATTGCTGAGGGAACGATAGACCGTGCCTCCATGGAAAGAGATACGCCAACGAAGATCGCTTCAGGTCTCATTGAAAGATTCACATCAGCACTGAAGGCCAGCAATGTGGCTGCTCTAGAAGATTGCTTCTTTGCGGAGCAGGCGTACTGGAAAGACCAGCTGGCACTCACGTATCACCTCCGGACAATCCAACAAGCAGGCGTCATTGCGAGCAGTCTCATAGAGACAAATAGTCTTCGGGGATCAGAAGAGATTCGGCTTGAAGGAGTCGCGAGCTTTGCGCCCATCACTCCTAGCCTTGTGAGTCTTAAACCGCTTCGATACCGAGAACTTGAATATTGTGTTTGGGCCCAGGCTGACTAGCACACTACATGTAGCAATTCATCGATTGTAATTTCACGTTCAAGACAGCGAATCCAGCCGCTCGCTGCCATGGCAAGATCATCCTCCTGCCCCAAAAGCCTCGAGGCGAATACGGGGGCTCAGCGAGTTGGAAAATCTGGGTTTTGAGCACCAGGCTTGAAGACTTTGTCTTCCATCCCGAGAATTTGAGCTTGTTACGTGGCTCTGCAAAACAGCTGGGCATTCACGAACAGTTGGAAACCGAGGTGATCATCATCGGTGGTGGCAACAGGTGAGCCCGATCTGGATATTTGATATCAATGAATTACCATTAGCTGACGAGCACACTTGTGGTGTAGTGCAGTGACAGTCGCCGCCCGGCTGAAGGCCTTGGGTGTCGAGAGCGTCATGCTCGACCGCAACCCTACTCCTGGAGATAATTGGGCTCTTCGCTATCATGCAATGAAATTCCACATTCCGACGGCGATATGCACCATGGCGTACCTGGGTAAGCACCTCACAAGTCAAATGTCAATGATACTGACATTGGGCTATTTGGATAGAATATGCAAAAGAGCAGCAATTTCCACACTTCCTCACAAGAGAGGAACTTGCAAACCAGGTCAAGCGATATGTGGAAATCTTCAATCTGAATGTTGTCAACTCGGCAAAAATTATGTCGACCACTTTCAACCAAGCATCAAAGTTGTACACAGTGACATTCTGGTCACCAACTGGCAGGCGTGTTGCCGTGGCCAGGCACTTGATTCAAGCAACCGGAATCGGGTCGCAGAAACCTCACATGCCCCCCATGGCTGATGCTAATCTGTACAAGGGGGTCAGTGTTCATTCTACTGTCTATCGTAACGTCAAAGACTTGAAAATGCTGGGTGTAAAGGTAAGTCAACGACTCCGGATTTGATGACGGTGGGCCATGTCATTAACCAAGACTTCTGGACCCAGTCAGCTTTAGTGATAGGCTCAGCGAATACTGCCTTCGACATTCTTGAAGATTGCTGCGCTGCCGGCCTGAAAACCACGATGGTCGTTCGGTCCCCGACCTACATCTTCCCTGTTGCGTATGTATGTGATCCCGCAGCGCATGGTAACTACGAGAAGCTTGGCGTGGAGGCAGATAAGGATTCCATGGCGATGCCCACCAACATCGACGCTCAAATGGTGCGAGGACACTTCTCCCACCTGGCCTCTCAAGAGCCCGATCGCTACGCTGCCCTCTCAAAAGCCGGGTTCCCTGTCCTGGACAGCCGTTCTCCTGAATGCTGCTTGATGGTTAATCTGTTTGAAAAGGGTGGAGGACACTACTTGGATGTAGGCGGCACGGCCCTGATATCTGAGGGCAAGGCAGGTGTTAAAGCCAATGTCGAACCAGTAGCTTTCACTGCTACCGGACTCAAATTCTCTGACGGCAGTACGCTTGACGCGGATGCTGTGGTGTGGTGCACAGGGTTCGCCGATCGAGATGCACGTAAGACAGCGGCAGAGATACTGGGGGCCTCAGCAACGAATGAGGTCAACAAGACATCTGGAGAAGACCAACATGGACACGGCGGGGTCCTCGGTCCTCGAGAGATTGCAGCTCGTCTCGATGCGACTTGGGGCCTTGACTCTGAGGGAGAGGTTCGAGGGGTGTGGAAGAGGCAATCCCGGCTTGAGAACTATTGGATCATGGGTGGTGACACGAGACTTCAGCGGTGGCATTCTCGAACTTTGGCGTTGCAAATCAAAGCTGACCTCGCAGGTATTCTTCCGCCAGCGTACCTGGATACTCCTGCTCCCAAGAACCGTTCCAACACCTCAAGTCGTCTCTAGTGGGCTTTGTTATATTTGCTTTAGTTCACAATCGAGTAGCTTGCTTAAGTATGGAAACCCCACCCAGAAATGAAGAATGATATTTGCAATTGCCTTGCGAACACGTTCCCATGATCTTTCAGCGAGAAGACCTTATACGTGACCATTTTGTTCTTTTGTGATAATAGTGGCTCATGGTATCCTAGAAAAAATGAGGTTGCCTGAAGACGGAACCTCGGTATTGCACATGATCTGTCGTCCTGAGCAATGTGGATTGCATCCTTTCAAATTTGCCTTCTTTGAGAACGGCGACCAATCAAAAGGCATCAGCAACCCATGTAAGTACCCGGGATCTGCAGGGCCGGGATGCAACTCATCTAGTCAGCATGTGCCTCATCATGCCATGTGAGCGGCCGTAAGACTTTGCCACTACATGAGCACATAAATAGGCCTCTCGAATTGTCAATGAATTGACGCACACAAACTCTGCCATGTTCATACACTTGACTATCATAGGTTGGAATTGAACATCTTGATCTTGACGTGACCTCAAAGCTTGGCCATGTCATCAATAAACGCAAGGACCATCGTACAACAGTGCGAAAGTCTTGAAGAACTTCAAAATCCGGTTATCGTAAGAGCTCGTTGATACTTATACCACGTGCACAACATTTGGAATGGACACATATCATATGACGCTTATCCAAAATTCTTCCTTGATGGCTGACCTGTAACAGACCGAACTACGAACCAAAATCCCTTCCGATGCGGATGGCCTTGAGCGAAAGTATCGCCGCACCATGACCGACTTTATGTGGCGCCAGGTGCCTATTGAAGAGACCCAGCTCGGCCTGAGACAGTTTATCCAGATTGCCAACGAAGAGAGGATCCAGGACATCTTCGCCAAAGTTCCTTACTGCGCCCACGGAGTTACCCGATGGAAAGACCGGAGCGACAAAGATCCTGTCAGACTTGGCATTTGAGGCCTAATTGCAATGGTTCTAGAGATGCCCTAGGCAATCTATCTATACCGCCTGCGGCACATATATCATCCGACCAAAGCCGATCCACTGCTTCATAGCAGAGTTCGGACTCCGAAATCTCGTCCAGAATCAGATCTTCCTCGTCGACAACGACAGACACGTCATGGTCTAATGAGCCGAATTCAGATGAAGAGAACCATGATGAGCAGTACCTGCTTGTTTGCATCAATCGGAAGAGCCTTCCCACATTGGTTCAGATTGAATGCAGCCGCTTTGAAAACGACCAGTACCTCTGCCAACAGATCTTGGAAGAATACCGAGCGATACGGGAGTGTTCAACGTGGAAGACATCTTACCTACTTCCCTTGTCTTTGTCAACCATGATAAGACGCGCATGTGTTTAGCTAGCAGTCAAGGTTCCATGGTGGATGGAATGGGTTCCGCAACTATTTTCCTCGCTTCCTAGTACCAGTCTTTCTAAGATGGATACTAGCGATTTTGTCCGGGTAATTATTGCCATATCCTGTGTTGAAACTATAAAGGAGAATACATGCTCCTCTAGCTAACCCCGTCAAAGTTCTAACTACCCCCTATTGGAGAAGTTGCTGTGCCGCATCATTTCAAGCGTGCAGAATTTCCTCCAGTGTCAGATGTAAGGTGAGGCAAATATACATATGAGCCCGTGCCTATGATTGATGTCGAATTGGATCCAATACCACTGTGATACCTTACGCGTCCTGGCCGGCACAGCAATAAGAACTGGGCCACGACGTTCCCGAAAAAGCTTCGGCACCCGTTGCGCCGCGCCGCCGGGGTCTATGGGAAGCCTGTCATCGGATGGGGTATACGAGTCAATGAGCGACTTAACACGCACCACTTCCTGCTCCTTTTTTGGTGGTGATTGTGATTATCACCATAATTATGGGTATCCACTAGGTGTTGGCAGCAGACGATTCATCCGCTTTCGGGCTGGGCGCGTTTCTTGCAGGAGTTTCGACGATTTACATAAGTTACCAGTATTTTGCGAGGAAGGAGCAACTGGAATAGCGTTCTCAGGTTGGATTCGTAATGGTTCGGAAAGTGGAGCCGCCGAGAAGAGACATTCCAAAGATGGAATCTTCTATCTTGCAACGTTCAGAAGGCTGCGAGTATTCCATACCTCTTTATCATACTTTGGCTGGTAAGTTAGGAGCTGGAATGGGCGAAATTGAGGAAAGCGTTGAGCAATATGAGTGGGGGCGAATTTTTGAACGGCAATTTTCTCGTATCGAGTCCACAGGTTCATGGCTTTTGCTTGGAAGCTTGACGGACCCCGTTCGCATGATCGGGGGAAGGCTCGCTCATAGTTCGGCATGTTCAGTCTCTCCGGAATCCGTCAGCCCTAGAATTAGAGTGCGAGTTACCTGCTGTATACATACTTAAGCATATTCGTGATAACTGTCAACCTCTCAATTCAGCACTTTCACTACGCGTTGTGTCAGGATCAGCACGAGGTACGGGTCCTACCATATGCATGTGCGATACACACGGCCGGTCTTACAGGCTGCCGCTGCTTCGAAGCTAGGCGGTTTCAAGAGTTTGAGCCGGCGACGTCAATGGCATCACTCCCTTCGCGATGGTGGCTCGGCTCGAAAGATTCAGTACCTCGTAGTTGGAGCAGTAACTGGGGGCGCCTCACTGCTTTGTTGGCAAGCATACAATGGATCTTCAGGTGCGTTCCGTCCAAAGGCCGTAAACAGTGGCTTCAGTCTACCCAGAACATCAATCAAAGTGAACGCTGACGGGACTACTACAGTCTACAAGCTCGATGCAAACGAACCCTATTCAGAAATCCGTGGGGCTTCGCGGTCCAGCATTGTGGAGCAGGCTCCTAAGAACGGCTCATCGACTTCTACATTACGTAGGGAAATTCAGGTGCAGTGAATCTTTGGATGACTTTCCCTGCAGTGTACGAATTGCGAAAAGCTACTGATATGGCCCAGATCGATGCAGAATTGCCTCCAGGACCACCCAGACGAGTACGACAGCGAGCTTAGTAAGGGTAGGGATGATGACCTAAGCGTCGTGAAGGAAGAACCGGGACAAGCCGAAAAGAAATTCAACTGTTAAGGGAGGCTACCTAAATCATGCCCGTATGTCATGCCCGTATGTCATGCCCGTATTGGAGATATGCCGACGGCGGGATTGGAAGAGGAGTGAAGTCGCCACCTGAGGCTCCAGTCAATACCTTATATGAGTTGGTTGTCGTCGGCATGTAGCACAGCTGAGAGAGGAGGAAACGGAAACCTGACTAGCGAGCCATGTAACGTAATTACTGCCTTAGATGAGTTTTCAAAAGAACAGATTATACAAAAAAAAAAAAAAAAAAAGAATTCCCCGTCATTGGTCTCATGTGACATCTCTCATTAATCGCGTGTGTGGTCTTTCCCGCAGTCTCGTTACTTACAGATTTGCAAGACTTGCTGTTAGCTGGTCTTTATCATCGCTTTACAAGTCATTTCTTCTATCGTGAATCTAGGGTAGTGGGATAATTAAAGTACGTGCTTGGAGGTGGTACTACGCTCGGACGAGTCAGCCAGCTCGAATTGTTGTTCACGTAATCAACTCGCTCATTGGGTCCCACATCTGGGGATGAAGGCGGGGCATCTCGCGAGACAAGCAAAGCGCGAGAGTTGGAAAGTCCAAGGTTGTTTTGAATTGAATGAGCCTTGCCCCCGAAAGAATCACCGACGACACCAGTGCAGGTGTAGAGATCGTGAGGGATCTTGTATGTAAGGAATCATCAAGTCGCTAAGTAGGACGTCCATGAGTCATTGCATCCACCAACTGGCCGTGGATGGATGCCTTGATCTAAGGTAGCTCGAGGAGACATTTGTAAGCACTCTGGTCGTCGCCTATTTTTAGACTCAAGTTGAAAACACGCCTTGTTGAGTCCAGTCGTGTTCTGCATCAAGAATCTTGATTTTACGATTGAATCACTTCGCAATGTCTACCAGCCCAACTTCTACCCGCATCGTCATAACTCCCGACAATACAGGTCTCTGGGGAATCAAACAAAGCGACGAGGCTGCAAAACGAACTAGCGAGCTTCTCGAGAAAGACTTGAATGTAAGAGGAAGGACTGCTCAAAATCCAATGAGACCTTTTGATCGTGTGCTAATGGATGTTTGTCAGCTTCATCATGTCTTCCTCAACCGATCCGGCTTTCATGATCACGTCAGTCGGGCCTAAACATCAGGAGGAAGAAAGAAGCAAAACGCCTAACAGCTCAAGCAGATGCTCCACCACATGCTCGCGCTCTATGGCACTGGAGCAAACGAGGCCCAGATCCAGAGGGCATTCGACCTGCGTCACGACCTTCAACGCCCTGTCCAGTCTCGCCACGACGACGTGGTCTCCGAGCTCCTAGATGACTGGAGCTCCGCACACAAATACCTCGGGAAAGATGAACACTATCCGGACTTTCTCGCATACTTCCAGCGGAGGATCGAAGCCGAGAGTTACGAAAAGGTCGTCTGTGACACACTGCTCAAGCGAAATGCCGCAGCCAACAACATGCTCCTCCGCTTACACGGCGGCGTGCTCCACTCGCTGATCCAGCTCATGCACGGCCTTGAATGGAAACAGCCTGCCATTGTCGCCGAGGGCCTGGCACAGACTGCGGTGCATGGGACCAGCTCGCTCCACGATCTCATGCTGTCGAGTGAAGCTGCTGTTGAGGAGCACGCGCAAGCCACACGGATGCCAGCTATTCTCGACTTGTTCGAGGAGGTGCGGACGTCGACTACTTTGAAGGGTGCCGCGCGGTTCCAAGATGACAGCAAGATTAGGGACGGGATTCTGCAGAGGGCTAAGGAGCCTATGCTCGAGATCTTGCGCAAAGTGCACGTATTGGATGACGAGCTTGAGGAGAGAACGGCCGAGATGTTCCACGCGATCATTCTTGTTGCATCCAGCGCAGCTGTTCACCCGACTAAGCATGTCAAGTACGACTTTTTCCTCATGTAAGTGTCCCCTTTTTTGCCTGCACGTCAGACGAGTCGGTCTAACCTTTCGAAGGCACCATGTGAATTCTGCTGTGTTCTACTTGACGACGCTGGCTCAACCGTGGCTTTCCCGAGAGGACAAAAGGCGGCTGCTTGAGTGGAAGATCCGCATGGACCTGATCGAATACACGGCTAGAGGACGAACCCCGATCGATGTTAACCTTATCGCCTCTTATCATCCCAAGATTCCGGGCGAACTTTCAATCAGAGGCAAGTCCCCGAAACTCCACATCAGTTGCCTTACTCGACCACTGACAAACACCCAGCGATTGGTAACCGGTTGCAAGACTTTGGTGACGACGGGCACGGCATAAAGCAGGCAAGGGCGACGGCGTTATGTCACGAGCTTCTGAAGTCTTACGAGGACAAGTCTTGGAACAAACTGAAGGGTGATGACTTGTGGGTGAAGATTCAGCACATGGTTGTTGACGCCCTTGAGGCTCCTGGTGCGCTGTATGCAAGGTCAACTGGGTATGAGGAGGCCTGGGCGGACATGCCACCTAAGTCGGCGCCGCGCCGATCTGACGAAGAATTACGGGCTTTACAAACGGGAAGTGGTGCCTCAGTTGTGGCATTAGCGTCTTCGTAATCTGGATTTATCAGCTGATGAAATCTTCATGGAGGGTTACATTTCCAACTATCCAAACATGAAGTGTCTTGAGGACGGCCCCTATGGACTTAGTCCCCAATTCTAAAGAAAACTCCCTCGTATTCTGAACTTTCTATCTGATAGTCTATTACTTGTCTACGTTTAAGACCAGGAGGATGTTAGAGACTCGTTTGAAATGTAAGCGAGGGCCACTGAATATTGGTGACTTGTTGATTCGAACGAATATGTCCGCCTAGATCCGTCTAATCCCAACCCTGTTTGAACCATCAATGTCCCTACAGCGCCTACAACTGCCTCAACGACCCAGCTCCTCGCCTTTTGGCTTATGTTATCTATAACTGGGACCAAATGCGTGTTTCTCAAGCCAATCGTACGCTTTAAGAGCTGCCAACCAACCTTCTGACGACTTATCATGACTTGCGTCACAAATATGAGGCCCTCCTGGTACCAGGACCAAGCTGGCGTTGACACCGCGTGCTTTCACCTCAGCTGTGCGGGCCGATTGTTGCCATGATATGAGATCGTCTGCTGTTCCATGTATCAAGAGAGTAGGCGTCTTGTAGTTGCCGCTTTTGACCTGGGCCAGTGGACTACATCTTCGGATCTCGTCCAACGCAGGCTGTGGCAATGCGTTCCAATCGGTCACGTCAGGTCGTTGCGTAGCCGCATGTCATCTACTGGGTAATCCCCCAATCACAACCAGGAGTGTTTGGGCTTTCCAATTCATGTGCAAGACAATTCAAGAGCGAGGATCAGCCCGTATCCGTGGGTCGGAAAGGGGTTCCCAAGCTCTAATAGCACGCTAGTTGGTGATCTGCATCACCACATATCAGTTACGAGCCATTCCTCAAAGGTCGATGGGCTCTCGATTTAGCGACTCACAGCTTCATCTCGAACAACTCGCAATACGTCATATTCCTCACCCAAGTCTTTCGCTCCGACTGGCTAGATTGGCGTTCTCCACCCTGTGATTAGAGATCAGAATTTCTAGGCATACATGAGAAGCGGGCAGAAACCTCAACTCACAACCGTCCTTATAATCAGTAGGGCAGTAGAAAGCCAAGATAGCTTTCGGGGGGCGAAGGCCTCTCATAGGTGCCGTCCATCCGGTTGATAAGGCAAGTCCCCCCCCCCCCTAGGACCATCCTACAACCACGATGTTGTCTGGATCTGGTTCAACGTCGGGATTGCTCAGTCCAATGTTCGGTAACGAGTTACGAGCCCATTCAATTTCATCACAAATATCGGCCATGGGACCATCAACAGATCGGGATTCGGGGCATAGTGTACCAGGTGTTACTCTAGTAAGCGCCGTTTCCATGACCCTGCGATTGAAGTGCTTGTCTGACGACTTGAAGTGGGCCACTGAGCCGAGAGACAACTACAGATATCGATTTGCACCCGGAGGCCAGTATGGGAGCTACTTCTACCATCGTCACTTTGGCCCAGCCTTCTCAGATGTAGGCTATCAACTCACATTCGCACCAAATCGCTGTGTCTCCCTGTAACATTTGTGACACTATCTAATCAGGGCCAGAGAGGATCACTCTAGATCGTGCCAGCTGCTTGGCGCCCCCGACCATATCGCCTCATATCCGACGATGATCAAGACAATCGGGCCATGCGTAAAGCAGAGAAATCACCCCAGTCACATCATAGTTGCGGACTGGAATGATCAGCCAATAGACATGTACCTTGTCCGCTTCCGTGACAACGGATACATCCCAATGTGTGCCAACAGTTTGACCCTAAATAGGAAAGGCGGGACACGATGCGAGTCTACTCTTGATCTACAGGATAATGGTAGACCGGGACGTAATGAGAGAGGGTGCTGCTACCGGATTCCTGGCCATGAGTACACCAATGTCGAATCTTGCACCGAAACAAATCCGGAACTAGAAATCATCCAAGTGGTATCAGGGGAAGAATAGATCTGGATCAGTATCATTCATTTTGAAGCTCATCACTCTCTGGCAATTAGCATCGATGAGCACGAGTTCTGGGTTGTCGCGGCTGATGGCGAATTCGTCCACCTGCAGAAGATCATGAGAACCCATGGCAATCTCGGTGAAAGAACGAGGTAAGATGGACCATGACCACTTGAGTCTTGTTTCAACAGACTGACACATGACTCTCACAGCATTCTCGTAAAGTTAAACAAGGAAGCAGGGGATTATACGCTTAGGTTGCGTTCTTTACGGACTGAGCAGATGATTCAGGGTGCCGGCATATTGCGTTGTGCCACTACGAAGGTGATATTCAGCCTATAGAAACGGTGACTCTTGGGTGCGACAGGAGGCACAGCTCAGCACCTTTGCTTGTAGGATCTGCCAAGGCCTCCTAATCGAACAGTTCCCAGCACCAAACCTTGACTCCATCTCAACGGTAGTCTTGTGGACATTACAAACAAAGCCATGAAAGAAGCCGGACTAATTCCATTCCCACTACGGCCACTTCCACCAAAAGCAGACTTTACAGTCAAATATACCGTCAACAACACAGGATCGTCTACGTGGGTACTTAACGCAGCACCACATTTGATCATTGAAAACGGTGCCAACGCTGACGCCAGTCACCCCTTTCACAAGCACAATCACAAGGTTTTCGTTATTTTGTTGTTGTTGTTGTTGTTGTATTTAACGCCGTGGCGGCCGGGCTAGAGCCCTTACCGCAGACCTCCCGAAGGGTATATGGCGTGGAGGGCCGTGAGCCAAGGCTACCTACTCTACAGTACGTCGTCTCTTTACATCGTCCTCCAAATCATGCCTTGTGGCCACTACGCGTTCTGTCTGTCCCCGGTTCCCGCTGGTGCCCCAGTTTCATTCTTTCCCAAATCGTCCCTTGGAATCGGGAGGTTCTTTGTAGTCCGCACTCACATCTACGTAGGTGTGGATGCTGCTACCGCAGACAGATCTTCTGGAAGAAGTCCGTCACGCGGAGAAAGGCCTCGAAGCCTCGTGGGTCGGTGATTAATCTCTTGAAGTAGGCCTCGAGAGATCCCATAGGGCCTATGGGCTCGGGCATACTGCGAGAGTGGAGGGTCGGCCACCGTTGCCTCCTCGCCAGCGTTAGTCGACAGTAGACCAGGTGGTCCACGTCTTTCGCCTCTCCACAAGAGCACATCATTAGAGCGTCGTCGTGGTTGAAACGTCGGTGATATTGCTCGAAGTCCCCGTGACCCGATCGTGCCGCCAGCAGGTGATGTAACGTAGCCCGCGGCAAGGCCAGTTCAGGAGGGCTGGACAGAGCTGCCTCAAGCCCCAAGTCCGCGTACCGCGGCCTTCGCTCTTTATACCACCATCTCCTGTGCTGGCTTTGTAATTTTTCCCTTGCAAGCCGCTTGATGCCCGCTAGTGTTGCCATTTGACCCATCCGCGCCGGCAGTGTCGTTCCTTCTTTGGCCAGCCGGTCCGCGGCCTCGTTTCCTTCGATGCCCTGGTGTCCCGGGGACCAGTGCGTCCGTATATCAAATATCCTGGCCGCTTCTTGGATTTCGAGGAACGCGTCTTGTGACGAGTCCGGCGCCTTGCCGCGGATGCCTTGTATAACGCTGGTGTTGTCGATACATATGTGGATTGGATGACCGCGATTGGTGAGCAGAGCCCTTCTGAGGCCGGTTCGCGCCCCTTCGACCTCGGCGTCGAACACTTCTGCTAGTCCGAGTCGGCCGCACCCTTGTGCTATGCGTTTGGAGTCTCGGTAGATGACGAAGCCGTACCCCACGGCTCCGTTCGTCGCCCTGGAGCCGTCCGAGAAGACGATCATATGGCTTTCCGGTACTGTCTTTAGCCAGCGCTCGAAAGCTTTCGCAGCCTCTTCTTTGCATTGAACTACTATCTGATCCTGTGAGCTTGGCAGGTACTGTGATTGAAGGAACGCTGGTCTTCCGCATCTTGGCAGAAGTTCAGCCGTCCGTTGTAGTCTCGTCTGTTGCTGTCCCTGCTGGGAGAGCCGCGCGACTAGCGGGTGTCGGCGATCAATCCTCTGTAGTCGGACTGCGGCCCGTAAGCGGACGCCCTCTAAGGCGACTTTGGCTGACGGTAAGCCGGCGTCTCGGAGGAGGCTACTGGTTGGCGTTGTCCTCCAGACAGGCAGAACGGCCCTTGCTGCCGCTGTAATGACGCTGTCGATCTTCTGCACGAGCCCCTTTTGGCCTGTGTTGACGGGTCTTCCTTGGAGAGGCGGATTCGTGTCTGTCTCCGCTTGGCGTCTCGAAGCCGGCTTCGTGATACCTGCGTACCATGTTTCGGCGCCGAAGAGCGCGATCGGCAGTACGCAGGAGACGACGGCTTTTCGCACGGCGGCCGCTGGGAGTCCCCTCTTTGTGTTCGTAAGCTGTCTCAGATGTTGAGCTGCCCTCTTTGCTGCAGCTACTTTTGCGTCGACATGGTGCCGGAAGGACAGTCTCTTGTCGAACCAGACACCCAGCCAGCGTACAGGTTTCGTCGAGGCCTTGACCACCAAATCCCCCGCCCGGACCTCTGGCAGCTCCGCTGGCTGGCCGTGCTTCCTAGTAAAGTGGATGACCTCGCACTTGCTCGGGTCAAAGGAGACCTTGTTCTCCAAGCCCCATCTGAGAATGCCGGCTGCGCTTCGGTTGAGTATTGCGACGTTGCTCTCCAGGGAGGGGCTGATGGCCAGAGTGGCGATGTCGTCCGCGTACCCGAATCGCGCGTTCGGGTCGTCTTCAAGTATTTCCGCGATGTAGAGCAGAAAGACGATGGGAGACAGAGGCGACCCCTGCGGCAGCCCGCATGACAGAGGAAAGTATTCCGTTGTGCTTTCTTCCAGTCGGACTCTGGCGATGCGGATGCAGCAGAAGCTGAAGATGAGTCTAACCAAGCCGTGTGGCCATCCCTGCTGACGCAGTCTAATGACGAGCCGGTTCCGAAGGACGGAGTCGAACGCCCCTTTTACGTCCATAGTCAGAAGTGTCGCCGTGAGCCCTTTTAGGAGGGCCGTTTCGATATCGTGGGCGAGGCAGGTCGTCAGATCGACGGCTGACCTGCCCTGTAGGGCTCCGATCTGTTGCGGACTGACGATGCGCTCGACAATCGCCAGGGACGCCATCCTTCTGGCTATCAGTCTCTCGAGTCCCTTGCCCAGGCACGAGAGGAGCGCGATCGGACGCCAGGACCCGGGCTTGGAGGCATCCCTGCCGGCCTTCTGGATCATGACCACCTCAGCTCTGCGGAAAGGCAGAGGAAAGTGGCCGGCCCGCATACAGGACTGGAATAGCTGCCTGACCGGCTCCGAGATGACGCCCCAGCAGGCCTGGAGGAGGCGCGTGGTGATCCCGTCCACACCAGGGGTCGTTGTCTTTGTTAAGGTGGCCGTCTTCACTTCTTCTCCGCTAACATTGTCCTGCCAAGTAATCGCTCGCCTTGGGACGACGGGTACGTCAAACGGGTCACCCGGTGCGTCATCTTCCGCACTAAACCTGTCGAGAAGGGCTTTCCGGAGCGCTTGGGCCTTTTCGTTAGTATCCTCGATCGTCTGGTTGTCCACAATCAATGGGGGTGCTCTGGTCAGTGGGCTCGCCTTCCGCCAACCCATGACCTGATAGAGGTCCCGGTCTGAAGCGACTCCATCGATCTTTCCGGCCCAGTATGCTCGCTTAGCCTTCCTCACAATGCTCAGGAATGCCTTCCGCTCTTCCATTGGAGAAGGATTTGCGTTCTGCTCCGTCTCCCAGGCTTGTGGGTTGCGGGCAGCACGGTACGTTCTGTGGGCCTCTGCGCATTCCTCCGTCCACCAAGCCGCGCCTTTTCCCTGTTTTCCTCTCTTCTTGCCGACCGCCTCAATGGCTCGGGAGAAGAGCTCGACGATGTGACTTGCCTGCCCGTCCAGGTCTGCCGGAGTAGGTTGATCCCCCAGATTGGGCATCGCAGCTAGCCCCCCTTCGATCAGGTCTCTCAGCCGAGGCAGCGCCGAGTCGGGCACTGACAGTGGCCGTGGCTGCGGGTGGCCCTCTCCCTGTGACACTGGGCGTTTGAATAGTGGTATGACGGCCACGATGGCCTCGTGGTCAGCTCCCGGGTGTAACTGTGGGCTGACCTGCGCGTGCGCAAAAGGGATATTAGAGAAAGCCAGGTCCAGGACATGTCCGCAATCCTGGGTTGCCACCCCAACTTCGCTGATAAGAGAGAGATTGTGGCCGTCTGCCCAGCCTGCGATGTCATCTCCCCGGTTCCCGTTCCTCGTCCCGGGCTCCCAAGAGTAGTGATGCGCGTTGAAGTCACCCGCGATCAAAGCTCGCTCCGGGGGTTTGAGTTCTAGCAGTATCCCTGTTGTGCGGCTGTGGGGGTCGCGGGGTTGTCTGTACACGTTGACGATAGTCGTCGTTTTGTCGACCACCAGCCACAGTACGTCTCTCGTGTGGACAGGCCTCTGCTGCTCCACCGTCATCCCTATCCCTTTGCGTGTGTAGGTCAATACTCTTGGTCTGGTTCCTTCGCTGTCCCAGAAGTCGACCGGGACGAAAGAGTCGAAACCCGGGTGCGTGTTCAGTTGCACGTTTCCGTCCTTCCAGCCCGTCCAGGGTTCCTGGACGAGGACCACATCTATCTGAGCCTCCCAGCAGAGCTGCAGGAAAGCCGTGTGCGCCGGGGAGATCTTTCCGACGTTGCCCTGCGCAACGCGTAGCATCCGTGGGGTCGCCGCTCTCGGCTTACGTCTCCGAGTCGAGTTCGAGGTGGGTGTAGGCATTCGCGACGTTGTAGTTTGGCTTCTGTGCTGCCCGTTGGCTCCTGCTTGGCATGGGTAGCACGGGACGGTCGATGGAGGTGTTGTCGGGGGAGTCTTCGCCTTCGCCTTCGTCCGCCTCGTCTTCATCCATGCTGCTGCTGTCAGTGCTTCCGTCACCGAGGCAAACGATCGAGCTTGCGGAGGGCGTTCTCGTGCGCGCGCGCTTGGCGCCGGGTTGCTGGTTCTGGCTGGTGGAGGTAGGGACGCCTGCCGCCTCCTGGCTACTGTCGGATCGAGTAGCCTTGTACAGAGTGTCCGATGCTTTCTGGCCGGCCTTCCGGATCCGAGCCCGCTCCTTTCGACCGGGAAGGGAGACGACGCCGTTTACGGCCGAGGGCCTCGCTGGGCAGTCTGTGTGGCTGGCTTGGAAGGGGCCGCAGCAGTTGGCACATTGGGGCCTGGCCATGCAGGGTCCCGTTTCGTGTGAATCGGAAGGTCTTCCGCAGTTGCTGCAGATCGGTCGTCGTCCGCAGAACCGGTTGGAGTGGTAGCCCTGGCAGCCGGGGTCGTGTCGGATGAGCGTCCTTCGTTTCTTGACGGGCAGAGATCTGCCGCTTTGGTTGAAGAGCCTGAAGGGCGTGACCTCTGATGTGAATGATATGAGCCAAGATATTTCGTTCGTGACTGGGTTGGGCCCAAGGCGGGACGGTCGAGCAAGGACAGGCTTCTGTCCTGTCTGTGCGAAGACCTCATCTTCAACGAGTGTGGCTGGGTCCAGGACGTCCCCGCCAATGCTGTGTAGTTTTGTTGGGCATCGCGGCACAACGTAAGTGTACCACTTGATAGGCGTCTCGACCTGGTGGGCGCCGAGGCATTCCGCCAGCTTTGCCTTACTTGCAAGTAGTCTTTCCTGTATTTGCTTGTTTCGCGGCTTCAGAGAGTAACCTGTGCTGATATGGTAGACGTGGGGAAGGTCCGCTAGCCCCAGGCCAACGGCCTTACAGACGATCTGTCGTACGGCGAACGGTGCGATCTTCCGAGCGGCCGCTAAGCTTTCTTCCGGGACGCGGGCAAAGATGCGGAGGTCCTCCTTCGGCTGCGCCTGCGGCTGATCCTCGGCGGGGAGTGTGGCCTTCGGGCGGGCAGAGCTCTGGCAGCTCTGGCCGCTCCGGGTCGCCGCAGTGGTGTTGCCCGCCATCGGTGCGACGACAGCCGCCCAACTCCGGGCCGCTATTGGGCTTGTCTCGTGATTGATCAGTCTCTTGAGGGTTTGAATGACATAGGCAGTGGCTTCTTTCGCGATCTGCTTTCTAGAACCGTCAAAGCTGGCGACAACGCTGTCGACGGACCGTGCAATGGTCAGAAAGACGTCTTTCCGTGCCTCGTACTGTCTAGCTTCTTCTGCAAGGGCTGTCAAGACGGACCCTGTGGCAGATCCGCTCGGAGCAGATGCGGTAGAGGCTGCGGGCCCCTCGGCCGAGGTAGGGGCGTCGGTGGTGGCATCAAGCTGGCTTCCCGTTAGGCTGGGCCGGGTCGGCTGTGCCTCGGCGTCGCGGCGTCGCTTAGCTCTTGAGGTGGGGTTCGGCTCCGGAGGTGTCCCGGAGCCTGGTTCGGGGTCGGCTTGGTCGGCCGACATCAGTCCGGTGCCCGACGGCGGCTGTGAGGCCATCGCGGATGCGGGCTCCGGCAAGGGGAGGTGAAGAGTTTTCGGCTGTTAGTAATTTGGTGGTAGGCTCACTCATTCACTAACAGCAGATGCCAAGAAAAATTAGGCGAGAGGGAAGTTGCGGTTTGTGACGATGTGAGTGAGGTTCAACGGAGAAAATTCTATCCTAAAGGCATTGATGCCTCTGGCTATAGGGTCCGTGCGCAACTCCTCGAAAGGCCATTGTGCATAGCTAAGCTTTCTAAGCCACTAACTTCTTCAATTTTTCACAACGCCAGAATGGTTGGTGACATGGAGTCAAATTCCTATGTTGATGAAGTAATATGTCCAAGGATGTACATGTGAAATGAATCTTAGATACACAGGGACTATACGACCCCACAAGGTAGGTCAAAGAACCAGATCCGTCATGAGCGAACGCTCGTTAAAGAAGCATGGACTGAACTGCATTGTTCTGTCATAGCTTGTCGACTAGAGGATAAGATTCAGGAATGATCTAGGCACCCAGCTTGTGACCGCCAGGGACGAGACGTTGGAAGGTTCCATCCTGGTCATACTTCTGCGATACAGCCTTCATCTTCTTGATGTTCTCCTCTCCGTAAGTGCTGATAACATCGGCGGTCTCAGCAGCGTTGTTCATCCACTGGTTCGGCATCAGAACATCACGCTTACGAGCTAGCTCCGTGACCTTGGCTAAGAATTCATCATCCATTTGTAGAGCGGGCGCATCGTCGACGGCTGCGGAGAACTTTACTCCACGATGTTCATCGTTCTGGCCGGCGGTTGTCTCCTGTCTTACTTCGTTCTGGGATATGCAACCAACATCGTGGCCCAACACCTTAACCACGAGTTCCGCAAAGAAGCCCTTCATCACATGCTGCGCCGAGATCTCCGATTCTTTGACCGCTCAGAGAACACCACCGGTGCGCTAGTCAGCCGCGTAGATTCGCACCCTCAATCGATCCTCGAGCTCATGGGGTACAACGTTGGTCTTGTGCTCGTATGTGTTTTCAACATTCTTGCTTGCAGCATTTTGGCAATCGCGTACAGTTGGAACTTGGACCTTGTCGTTGTCTTGGGTGGCTTGCCCCCTGTTGCTAGTGCCGGGTACTCCAAGATTCGAGTAGATGCCGAAATGGATAGAGACACCGCGAAGCGATACTCGACGAGCGCATCGATTGCTTCCGAAGCCGTCGCAGCTATCCGAACAGTGTCTTCGTTTTTGATCGAGGAGACGGTTCTCAAGAGTTACGTCAGTGAGCTGGACAGCGCGGTGTCAGGTTGCAGGCGCCCACTCCTGACCATGATGCTTGCCTTTGCTTTTACCCAAGCTATCGAATACTGGTTCTTGGCTCTAGGCTCCTGGTACGGCTCCCGGCTGCTTTCGTACTACCGAGTCGGCCTGTTCTCATTCTCTGTTACCTTTATGAGCGTCTTTTCCGGCCAGGCTGCTGCTTAGCTATTCCAATACTCGACCAGCGTCACCAAGGGAGTCAATGCCGCGAATTACATCTCGTGGCTTCAACATTTGCAACCCGCAGTGCAGGAGACTGGCGAGAATAATGACAATGGACCTAATACCGGCGATGCGGTCGACTTCGTGGGTGTGCGTTTCGCCTATCCTTTACGACACGATGTCACGGTTCTTCGCGGCATCGACCTCAAGGTAGGCAGTCTTGTCCTTTACTTTTGTTACACCAGACGCCAAGATAATAGTGGACTTACCAGATCAAGAAGGGTCAATTCGTGGCGCTCGTCGATGCGTCTGGTTGTGGAAAGTCCACGACGATTGCTCTACTGGAGCGATTCTACAATCCGTCCGCTGGCTCAGTCAACATCGACGGGTCTGCTCTTACATCCTTGAATCCACGTGCATATCGGCGCATCGTCGGCCTTGTCCAGCAGGAGCCAACTCTGTTCCCAGGATCCATTCGTGAGAACGTCGCTCTCGGTATCGACAGCGAGGGTCGCAGCACAGCCGTCGTGTCCGACGACCAGATCGAGACCGCTCTCCGCGCCTCCAATGCCTGGGACTTTGTTTGCTCCCTCCCAGAAGGGCTTGCCACGCCTGCAAGATCTCAAGGCGCACAGCTCTCTGGAGGCCAGCGTCAACGAATTGCCATTGCACGTGCCCTGATTCGCGACCCCAAGATCCTGCTACTCGACGAGGTGACTAGTGCGCTTGATACAGAGGGTGTAAAGATCGTTCAGGCTGCGCTGGCTGATGCTGCAAAGCAGGGCGATAGGATCACAATTGCCGTCGCTCATCGTCTTAGTACTATCAAAGACGCCGATCTCATCTGCGTATTCCATCAGGTTCGTATCCAGGAGATAGGGACACACCAGGAATTATACACAGCTAGGGGAATGTACCACAAAATGTGTGAGGCACAGTCATTGGACTAGAGAGAGTTGGAGTCAATGAAAGCAAAAGATGGTGGTCATCTGGCAGCTTTCATGGACTGTATTATGTAACATCATCACACATAGTTTCTGTACCATACTAATATTTTTCTTGCCAACTGATGATCCATGCTATTTTACTGAAGTCGAACTTTGACCGTCTCTGAAGGGAATATCTGATGTTGCTTTTGCCAACCTAGCTTCCCACCTTGGCGCCAGCAAGATCAAACGTACTCCAATCGCTCAAGAACGTCCATCTACCTGTCTCGTTCCATTTCTGGGATTTCCATTGGTTGATATGCTTTGGAAAAATGTCAACTATCCTAGGGATAGAATCATCGTGTGCCATGATAACGAAAACATTGTCGTACCCGTCCATCTCTTGCACCTTGACAATTGTCTCATCTGCAGCGTCGTGGTTGTGGGTGTACTCGGCATATCGAGGGTCTCGCGTAACCGAATAGAACGGCGTTCCACACAACCCGCGCGGAGGATCTTTGCGCTGGTCAGACGTCGGTCTGCTACACGGGGCAGATGGCAGCGAGGTCGGCGAGCTAAGGCCAAAGTCGCAAGGGGTTGGGCGGCGTTCAGAAGGACGAAACTCTCCGCAATGATGGCACGAGTCGGCACCCATGAATATAAAGGTGTCTGGATTGCTTGTAGTCCGGGCGATCGCACCAATATGTCCGATGCTGTGCCCAGGGGCATCAATGAGGTAGAATGAGCCGTCACCGAAGTAATCGAAAGCTGTGAACGGCCCAACAGGGATACAATTAGGCTTCTCGAAATTGATCTCGTCGACTGATGTCCCACTGGATTCGATTTTTCTTCAGCTCCCAGTGCGTTAAAATTGCTTCTCTGACGTGTTGTAGACTTACTCACCTGAAATCACTGGCCAGCAGTGGTGCCAAGGCGTCATCGGGATAACCTAGACGGAAAGCCTCTAAGAATCCCGGGCCAATAACAACGCGTGTAGTCTCAGGAAATAAGCTCAGGTCTCCGACATGATCCCAGTGATGGTGACTATAGCCAACCAAAATCAGTACGTCGTCGGCATAAAGAAGCCGACGTGCAAAACTCTCAGAAACACACACCTTAGGACCACTGCCTCTATTTCACCTGGTTCGATTCCCCCGCGTTGTAGAATATCAACAATGTCCTCCTCCAGTACGATATGAATTTTATCGTTCTGAATCTCCGTCAAAGATACGGGGCTTAGTTTCTCCCAGTCCTTTCGCAGCCCAAGATCGAAGAGGACCTTTCTACCAGTGGAGTTCTCGATCAGGAAGACGAGGCATGGAAGGTCGTTGAAGGTCTCATGTCCAGGCCTGATAGGCTCCACGTAAGGTGCTGTAGGCACTCCTCGAAGGAAACAATTATTGAGAACGGACACTGTTACTGAGGCGCCAGACGGGCATGGGAGGTTGTGTGCAGTATCTCCCATTTTGTCTTGCGTCGCACGTGCTCTCCCTTTTCTTATTTTCTTCTGGGCAGTCGCAAGGTCTCGGAAGCCGATGGTAACTACAGATTCATTCTCAAGTAAGTGTTTTTTGAGTCCGCACGGGGGTAGAGAGTAGCGCAGTTGAAAGTCAGTCGTGAACGTGAGCATGTTACGAAAGCTGGTTTTAACTTTAGCTCAGGGGACTTGATGAGTATTTAGGCCGCGAGTGAAGAGTCGCCACTCGAGCGCTCGCCCGGCCACCCAATATACAAACAGATAAGGTCTCAACGACTTTGGGAGAACACTTCTAAACTGATCTTGTCTCTGTAGGACTCATAGCCATGAAAAGTGCCATTAGATAAGAGCAAGTGTGTTCGGCGGCAGGTGTCCCACTCACAACAGCATTTTATCCAATAGAAGGAACGCCACGAATATTCTACAGCGCCGCCGAGGTCGGCACGGCCAAGTCAAGCATGTCCATCAACTAATTCGGCCTAGCACGCAGTCTGAAAACAACCCCACAAAGTTATGCCCCGCTATCCGTGAACTACATCGCCTCAACTTTCCCATAGGGGTCAGAAAATGGCTTCACTTTCCCATAGGGGTTTTGGGAAACATTCAAAATTTTCAACAGAATCTTTGAGATAAGGGAGCTCCGGTATGTTCCAGATACTGAAACTTTGAGTCAGAGTGGTTGCAACCGAAAATTAGTCAATCCTCACAAAAAAGAGAGGGGTTTACCACAAATATCACCTCAGATTCTCAGCTTCATCATCGTCCAAATTCCATCTCCATCTTACAGAGCCACAACACCTCCAACTCACCTAACTTAAGACCATCACAGCACTCCCATGTAACAATGGCAGATCGTTATAAGCTCGCTTACTCTGTGCCGCGTGAGTGAGAATTCAGACCTGGAATGTCACCTCAGAAAGATAACACCAGCTGACATCACCACGTACGCGCAGCATCTCATTTGGATGCCACTAAGACAGCCATATTCGAAGCTGGCGGTGGTACATACGATGGTGGAAAATACGTTAATGTTGCTTTCGAAAGCCCAGGCACATGCCAGTTTATACCCGTCTCTGCCGCAGGAGCTACCCCTCACACCGGTGCCATCGATCAACTTGCGCAAGTACCCGAATACAAAGTCGAGATCCTCTGTGTTGGGCGCGATATTACGAGAGAGGCAGTCGCTGCCTTGAAAAGGTACTTGGCTCCGTTTTCCACGGTGAGAGAGAGAGTTACATGCTGACGTGGAGTGCAGAACACACCCATACGAAGTTCCGCCATATGAAGTGCATAAACTCGAAGACTTCTGATGCATGACTGCCTCATTATTTGATGCACTTTTAGACAATGAAACACACAAATCTGAATGCCCTAGCTTGCTGTCAGTGATGATCATGAATACATCACATGAAACGTCTCGGTAGCGAAGTGGAAGAGAACGTATTCAAAAATACAAAATATGGAACATGAATTTAATGACAGATTTGTATCTCTAGTGATAACTAAAGCTCGGATACACATGCTATCACAGTTTGAGTAAGGCTTGAACCGTGTAGACCCATCAGAGCAGCATCAGGCCTAAAGGGGCAGCACAGTGATGGCAGGTGTCTGCCAAATATCCCAGTCCTCTGAAACCTCTGGAACGCCAAAAGGCCGCAAAGCAGCAATGCGAAATCTGTTTGAACATAGTCAGCATGAGGTCGAATGCTTAGGCCTTTTGCTAGCTACAAGACTTTGGGATTCTTACTTGTATGATCCGGGTTGGATGTGAGAGCCATCGGCAAACCTTCCGAGCCAGTAGTAGATACCTCCTCTTGCACGAGGTTGCGAGTAGAGCGGAAGGGAGAAGACATCGTCCTCACTATCTTCACCTGGGATGAACCAAGCCGAGGTGGCAGTTCCGTTCCAGGCAGTTGCCGAGCCGACGAACCCCTTCTGACCGGCGACAGGAGGGTATGACCATTGCGCCTCGCTGTAATTGCCCGAGAAAATCTTTTCAAAACATCAGACCGATATCCCCGGGCTTGCTATGGAATTGTCTTGACTTACATCCCAGCGGAATTCCTTGGTTCCCCAGACAAACTGGGTAAACAGTTTCGGGAAGTCTTGCGCCTCGCGAGTGAGGTTGAAAGTGAAACTAGAAGACGTAGGTTAGCTCCTATTTGAGATATAGACGTGCGTCGTTGTCCAGGGACTTACTTGGACTTCTGGTCGAGCTTGATGCCGTTCACGCCAGACGTGAGGTAAGGGTTATTCCATCCGTAGTCCCAGACATTTTCAACAGTCTCTTTCAAGTCGCAGGCAATACCTTCAGGTTTATTAGCTTCAGAAACCGCAGCTTCGCGTGACAATGAACTAACCAAAGTAAGGAATTCCGAGTTCCTCGCCGTTGCTGCCGCTAACCAGGACCTTGCCGCTATACACTGGCAACTTTGTGGCGTCCGCTCCCTCGGGAAGGCTGAAAGTGAACCTGGTTTCTTTGTCAGCTGATATGTCATGAATGCGAATCATAAGGTAAGATTGGCTTATACTCCGTTGTCTTAGTCTCGCCAGCCGCGATGGTAACCTCCTGGGGCAGGGCAACCTCGGGAGTCAGCTTGAAGGGGTCGAGATCCGCGTAAAGAGGGATGCCAGGAACAGCAAACTGAGTCTGCCCAGGGACAGAGGGGGTATACGCGGTATATCCACCAGCATCCTGGAGGGAGAACTTGTACGTAACTGTCTCTGTGCCGCGGTTCGTAATCTCCACCGTGTGCGTGCCCTTGAAGTGCGCAGTATCATTGAGCTCAAACTTGCGGCCGTCGAAGCTCAGCTCGGTAGTATACGCAAGAATCTTTTGCGCATCCACGAAACCGCCTCCTACTTGGGTTGTCGGGGCCCAGAAACCGTAGTCGGTCGCGGTAGTCGCCCAGTCCGCCCACGGCACGGCACCAGCAGTCGACGTGATTCGCGCAATAAGACGGCGCGCCCACTCCGGATCATCTTTGTGCGCGGCCCGACCTCCGAACTTGCCTACCCAGAGAGCGGCGACACCGCTAATGTAAGGCGTCGCCATGCTCGTGCCACTCAGCACGCGGTACTGGTCCGTCGGGTAGGTACTGAGGATCTTTGTGCCAGGCCCGGCGACATCGGGCTTAAGGGCGAGGTCGTAGGTGCTGCCCCATGAGGAAAACAAGGAGGGCCGTCCGCCTCCAGCGTTGCGGAGGCCGACATAGTGGGCCGTGGAGATGTCGAATGAAGCAGTGACGTTGCCTCCGTCGAGGATGGTGGCAATGATGGCTTCGCCGGCGTTTGCCTCGATGGCTCCGGTGAGGCCCGTGAGGTTGGAGCTTAAGGCGCTTTTGTACGGGCCGGCATCGTTGTAGAAGAGGACGTAGCGGGCGCCGAAGGCGGCTACATTGGTGTGCTTGACGGTGTTGGTGCAGCCACCAGTTCGAACAAGAACTACAGTGTTATTGAGAGAGGTTGTGTTGGCTGGGAGAGGCTGGCACGCGTCATTGACAACAGAGGAGTTGAGAGTTATGGGCTTGACGGGCCAGTTGACAATGGTGTCTGGGAAGAAGCCAGATCCAGGAATGTAGGCGATTTCGGTCTTGTTGGAGTTGCCTTCTAAGTTGAAGTTTGCCGAGAAGGCTTGGGCGGGAAATACGCCAGGATCGGAAGATGCCACGGTCAAGACGTGTTCGCCGGATGCTCCATTTGCCATATCGAAGGGGCCATCTTGTCCGGAGTTACCTGCAGCAAAGACAACGACGACACCGTTGTCGACGATTCTAGACGCGACAACTGCAAGTGCGTTCGTGGTAAAACCACTGGTTTCGCCAACGCTGGCACTGATGATATCGGCCTGGGGAGAATGTTAGTTGCACTGACTTTCTACCTCGGCGATTGCGTTTGGACTTACACCAGAGTCATATGCCTTCAGAAAGCCTTCAATAACAGTCTCCTCGTTAGAGTAGCCACTGCTGCCGAATACCTTGAAAGACAGCAACTTGGCGCTAGGAGCTACGCCAACAAATCTGGTAGAGTTAGTAAGTAACCACCTCTCGAACCCAAAGAAATTGAAGACACCTACTGTTCACTCTTTCCGGCAATGATGCCGGCGACGTGAGTTCCGTGGCCATATCTGTCCATAGGGTCGTCATCCGGCTGGGCTGGCGCATCAGGCCAAGCATCACCAACAAGATCGTAGCCTCCAGCAACAGTGAAGTTAGGCCCGATGCCTCCACCCAACTGCATCGCGTCAATGATTTGGCCTCGGGTCTGGGGATATCTGGGACACTTACTGCAGGATGAGTGTACTGCACACCACTGTCGACAATGGCAACAATAGCGCCCTCGCCCAAGACTCCATCCTCGTGAAGCTTCTCAACTCCGGTGAGGCCATGGACGGAGTAATTCAGCGCCGCCGCATCATCGCTGTATGCCTCGCCCTCAACAGTCGGAAGAATCTGCATGACCTGCGACTTGTAGACCGTCGCCACAACAGGCTCGTCGCCGTCGTCAAGAGCACTTCTCACAGATTCGGCACTGCATCCTCCATCGCACTCCACAGTGACGGCGGGGAAGATGTCCGAGTCGAATTGCTTCACGACGCGGAGACCCGGAAATCCGGCAGCGACTTTGGCGGCGACGCGAGAACCGTGGGCCCGGGATTTGTACTCGACGATGTATCGTTTCGGCGCCGGGTCGCTGGGGCCGGCGGTGTCATTGAGAGACCGAGGCGCGAATTGGCGGAGGGCCTCGGCGGCTCCGAAGAGCAAAGCTGCGATGGCTGTCCCTGTTGCACGCATGGCTGCGGTGGGAATAACGATCTAGAAACGAGTGTGAGGGTTGTCCTACAACAAAAACCTATGACCTTGAGATGGCCCTCACGAAGAGGTTAAGTCTTTCCACATATCTCTGAAATCTCCATAGACCTTGATTGCCAAGAAGCACGGCATGTCGTTCATCCCACCTGCCCAATAAGGTCCGTCGCGCATCTCAAATCCCGCGGTGATTTTTGTCGCATTGCAGCGGGAGTGATCCACTGGGGTGACATTGAACGATGCACCCATAAGGCGATTTGGTGCTTTTTCAAGCGAAGCAATATAGCAGAGCAGGGGATGTTAATGGAGTTTCGGGACTAGCGGGATAGGGAAATTGAGGAATACGAGCTCTTAACGTCAATCCGTGGTCCTGACCAGGGGCGGCTCCTGACCTTTAACGCGGGATGCCGGCTGTTTGACAGGATGATGAAAGTCTTAGCCTATGTCATCACTCGGATGTTGATTAATCACCATCTTGATCAGAATGGCATTCTCTCTGAATGTTAGGCGGACCAATCCGTGTCGAGATAGTACGGATAGTTGAGGGGCTTGTCCGAGGTATGATAGCAGACTTGATGAATTCCGCGATCAACGGACGCGGATCCCTGCGGGCCAAGACACATCACGGCACTCAACTCCAATCTCCAACGGCCAAGCGTGCACAGGTACGAGAAGATCATCGCGAACTTGACCTGGGCCAGCTAGCGTCGGACAGATATGGTTATGACTTGATTCTTAAAATACAAAAGCGTAAAATAAAGTGGTATCAAGTTACAACGGTATGTTCAATCATCATGCTTTATCCGTCCGTATCGCCAAATCTCCTTCCATTTCGACAGCCGACCCCTTCATCCCCTGCTCCAGATCCGACGTCCCCGAAGAACTAAGTCGCGAGCTCTGCGTATGCTGCGTATGCATCGCGGAATCCCCGCCAAAAGTATCATGATTCAGATGAATGGTACTACCGTCGGACACCGCCCGCGCGTGGCCGTGCTTTGCTCCTCCCCCGTTTCGCGCTTCTTTGGACCCGACGGTCGCGGGTATCTCTTCGGACCCAGGACCGCGCTGTCGGCCGACGTCGCCACGGTTGGGAGCCAGCATGCGCGGGCAAAATCGCATGACGAGAGGTTTGAGGGTGATGAGGCTGGCGCAGACGATGGCTGTGTTGAGTTCCACGACGGACCACTTCGCAATGCCTGGGCTGTCTAGTGTTGGGTCGCGTGAGTACTTCGCGACGATGAGGGAGGGTATTCGGAGAATGGAGACGACGCAGATGCTGAGGTGGTTGTTAGCCGGGGTATTTTATTATGTCTTAATATCAGAGGAGGTGGACCTACAAGAAACCGAGCGCAAAGATGAGGTATAGCCCAATCTTTTGCCGACGAGACTGCTTAATCTTGGGCAAGATCGGTAATGGAAGGATAAGGATCATGAAGTCGGTAAGGATGTTGAGGGCGGCATTGACGAACCAGGCGACTCCCTGGCTGAAGCATACGCCCGTGACGGCGCGGTCCCAATTTTTGGTGATGGGGACGCAGAAGAATATCGAGGATAATACCGTCCAGAGCGACACGCAGACAACGATGAATAGGACCACGTAGCATGCCTTTCGGTAGTTGAGATCCCGGAGGATTCGGAGGTAGAGAAGGAGGATCGAAACCTTGACGCAGGCAAGGCCAGTATTATAGAATATTATAGTTAGGTATGCCCACTTGAATCAGACATATCAGCGTGGTTCCTTCTCGGAAACTGGGCCCGAAAGGGTGAGATTTGATCTTACCTTGAAGAAGGTTTGCTGTTGATAGACGCTGAGGGTTGAGAATTCCTCAGCCATGCCAGTCTTGACCTCTGCGTAATGTTAGTCTTACTATCGAGATGCCAGTGGAGAGTAAGTGTCAACTTACGAAGGCACATGCCAGTAGAGGTCGCAGCAGAGAAAAGCTGTTTATCCAGGTTAGTTAGCTCGTGGAGTTTACATCACTGATGCCGGACGCTCCTCGGTAGCCCTTTGATGAGGTCTCCGCCTCCACGGCGGGCAGCAATGTAGAGGCTTGACGTACCCATGCGACAAATATACACCAGTCCTCCTTCCCCAACAGTCGTGCAGGGTACAGTCGTGCAAAGAACCGCAAGCCGACGATGAGACCAGCAAGTCCGGCCGAAATGGTCGCGCACGCGATAACGGCCTTTCCATGGGGAGGAATCCCCGGCGCCCCTCCGTCCTCAATGATGTCCGATTCCATCTCCATGTTCATTATGATTCTGTCATGCGACCGAGCCGGAGCCGGAGCCTTGGGGCCGTGCGATCATTGCCGCGCGGGTCCGCGAGGCTCGTCCGACAGGGGGTTCCGCGTGCCGGACTGATGTGTTTTGTGCGATGCAGTCCCCGTATTCCCGTAGTCCCGTAGTCCCGTAGGACTGCGTTATGATCGTGGGTCCTGGCCGTGAGCTATTGTGGGACTCGTTCTGTCTCTTGCGTTTGGGTGAATGAATGAAACCAAGAAGCAGTGGGAAAAGGGGGCAGACGGCACGGCATATCAATCAGAGTCGCAAGATGGTCAGGCTAATCCGATGTTGCGAGTCTCTTTGGGTTAGTTCAAGTCATAGCGAGCAAGTCCCGGAGAAGGCGTCCCATCCACTAGGAAACTGCAAAGGCAGTGTACGCCACGAAAAGGCGTCCCCATCCGTCGTCCAAGTTAAGGTAGTACGAATTTACCGGTTACACCAAGGAAAGGCGGACTAAGACAGGCTTGAGCGGGACGAGACGAAACCAAAGTGACGATGAGGGTGGTGGAATTCCGATGGGTGTGAGGCAACATCAACTAAACTTACTGAACTCCGTTTCGACAGTGTGAAGCCGAAAGTCCAAGTTGGTAGGACCGAACAAGAATTGCCAATCGTGGGGGGCAAGTACGAGATTCCAGAGTGAGAACTTTTTGCCTGGTGGAGGAGGGAGAGACAAGAGTCACTTACCTGCAGCAAAAGCCAAGAATCATCCTTATTCCAAGGCAATGCCACCTTCAGGAGGAAGAGTAACGGGCATAGACCAGGCGCGATCTGTCCGCCAACGTCCAAGCTTCTTTGTAGATTGTTGTATGAGCGGATGTGCGCATCATCTGAAGTTTGTCTCTCTTTCCCCTCCTCAGTAAGGTACTCTAACTGCCGTGTTACCGCAATGTTTGTTGGTACGGTAGTAGGATGGCCATTGGATCATAGATTCGAGAGGCTTAGACTCCCGTCATGCCTAAGATTCAGGAATCAAACAGGGCACTGGCCCCGAGGCGGTGGGATGGGGCATCAGCGCAAAGGCTGCGAAAGGGGGGAAACGGACTAGGCTGTTTAATGATTAGTTGGAATCTTCAGCCGAAATGGGACGAGGTCTCGGATATTTGGTGGGAGCATGCGGAGCTAGGATCAATGCTGGCGTAGATTCTCTAGGTGGGCGTCGATGCTTTAAGATTAAGTCATGTTTAGGTGTAGATTTTGCCTGAGTCATCCGTGGTTTATTGGGTTTTTGTTTGCCTAAGACGGATTTCTTCGCCGGTCATGATGTCTGAATGAGACCGTTTTGATGTTCGCGAGCAGGCTGTGTCGTGTTGGATCTGGTGCCCGCCCCGAGCATACATCGCCCGAATCCGGGCCGGATAGTCTTGAGGAATCGAGGATCAGCTCTACCCTTCAAGCTTACATCAACCTAGAGGCCAGCACAGACCCCTTGGCGCGCGTGGATTCTGGCGATGAAGTGGTGTGGTGTTGGGTTTCCCCTGTATGCATACCTTTGAAGATGGGATCAAATATTGACCTTAGTCTGCGGTAGTTGATGATGACATTCATTACTCGGTGACGTGGGGACCGATACCGAACTGTTCGGGTTGCCGTCGTGAGACTTCCGCCGAGGCCTCTTGGAGGTAGGTAGTATAAGCCAGTGTGAGTCGGATGAATAAACGGTTCCCATCCGGTGTATTATTTACTGACTAATTTCTTGATCACCTCACTCCAGCTCTCAAACCACCAACTTGCAATGGCTCACTGGGAATGATGAGAATCATCACTTCGATTTGGAAGTGAGGGTCTGGTGGCGGCAGCTATCGAGCAGGATCGGGACACGGCGCGTACACAGCACCGCCCAATGTCTCACTTGAGCTCTGGTGGTTTCCTTTCACCCGCCTCGGGACGATGTCCTACCGGGAGCAATGAAGAAAGGCAGATCATTTGGCGCTAGACAACTTGGAAACTTGATGACAGATTACTGGTATCCAGATAACATACATGCATACAATGCCGCCGCATACAAACAATCGATAGACCCTGAGCCAGGTCTAGAACATGGAGCCGTCTCCCTCGTGTCACACGCCACACACACCTGTCAAGCACTTCTTCACCTTTCACAGCCCACCCCAGACCGTTCCAGCGCTGATCGAGAACTCACCTTGGAGATCTCCGACCCGGACGCCATACGTACCCCGTTCCAGCCTCCAAGCCTTCTCCGCCTCATCCCAGTAGCTGCACGCGACCTTGGCGTCGACCTCGAGCTCCACCACTGCCGACTCGCCAGGTTGCACAAGAACCTTCTTGAAAGCCTTGAGCTCGCGCTCCGGTCGCCAGACGGCGGCCGGCGTTTCCTTTGCCGGGTTAACGTAGAGCTGTATGACCTCCCTGCCGGCGCGGGCTCCCGTGTTGGTCACCTTGACGGATACCTTGAGCTTCGCGTCCTTGTCTGCCCCCGCCACACTCGTCGTGAGGTCGGAGTAGTTGAAGGTGGTGTAAGAAAGTCCGTATCCAAAGGGGAAGCGAGAGCGCTTCGCTGCCTCAGCGTGACGGTATCCCATGCCCATACCCTCAGCGTAGCGGAACTTGTGAGTGCCATCTTCTTGCTTGGTGGCGGGGAAATCGCCGTAGGTGGGCGCGTCTTCGATTGTCTTGAACCAAGTCGTCGCGAGTCGTCCGCTGGGGTTTGTCGCGCCGGTGAGGATATCCGCCGTCGCCTGCGCGCCTTCCTGGCCGGGGAAGTGGGCGTTGAGCACCGCGTCAACGTCGTCCACGACGGCGCTGACATCGATGGGGTTGCCGCAGTGCAGCACCAGAACCGTCTTCTTGGACGCGGCGGCGACTGCCTTGATCAGCGCCGCCTGGTTCTCCGGGATGCGGATGTCTTCCAGATCGTAACCCTCTGACTCGTACTGCTCGTTGCGGCCGGCGTAGATGATGCTCACGTCGGAAGATTTTGCGAGCTCAACGGCTTCCGCGATGGCGGCCTCGTCGGAGCGGTGCTCCTCGAAGCAGATCGCTGCTGCGTAGGGGGTAGGCTCGCCCTTGACGAGGTGATCCCACGACTTGTTGACGAGCTTGATGTCATAAGCCTGGCCCGCGTTCATCTGCAATTGCACGCGCGTCTCAAGCTTGACGTGGTTGAAGATAAACTGCTCCGTAGCAATCTTCTTTTGAGGTCCAGAGAGGATCTCCTTGCCGTCAACGACGAGGGAGAAGTCTCCGGTAGCCTGCACAGCAAGCGTGTGCTCGCCCGTCGTCTTAGGCGTAAGCTTGGTGAGGAGCTCGATGCGGGAGCCCGGAACCTTGAGGCCTGCCTTGAACTCGCCCAGCATCCAGACATTGGCCTTCGCCTGGAACTCAGTGAGGATCGGCTCCGGAGTGTCGTCGTTGTAGTACTTTACGTCGATACCATTGCGTCCGTCCTGCGCTGTGAGCTGTTCGGTGGGGGCCACGGGGATGACGCGTCGTGTGCGAACACCGGCATGGTAGCGGACGGTCTCTTCGCCGGAGAAAGCCTCCTTAAGGACCTTGAATGGCGAGTGGCGGTACTGAGGCGTGCAAGACGCGCTGCCACCGCCAGTCACGACGGGAGATCCGGCAAACTCGCCAATGAGGGCAATCTTGGGCTTGTCCGCGGGGTTGATGGGCAGGGCCTGGTCATCATTCTTGAGCAGGATGATACCGCCCGCCGCGAGCTCTCTCGAGATCTTGTTCGTCTCCTCATTGATCTCGGACCTCTCGGGCTCGTCGCTAAAGCTGCTCCGCGTGCGGTTTCGGAGCTCCAGCATCTTGAGCGCTCTGGTGTCGATCTCCGCCTCGGTTATTTGGCCCGATCGCACGGCCTCGGCCAGTCTCTTGCCTCGGAAGACGGGGAAGGGCATTTCGAGATCGAGACCGGCCCTGACGGGCTCGACTACGTTGTGGACGGCGAACCAGTCGGACATGACGATGCCCTCGAAACCCCATTCCTTTCTCAAGACGCCTTCGATGAGGGGACCGTGTTCGCTGCAGAATGTGCCATCGACCTTGTTGTATCTGTGCCAAATCATTGTCAGTAAAGACTGCTATCCCAATTACGTGCTTATATCTGTAGAGAAGGTCTTACGCAGTCATGACACCAGTAGGGTTGGAAGTCCGCAACAAGTGCTGCCACGCAGCAATGTAAATCTCTCTCAGCGGCCGACTATCCGGCGAAGCGTCAACATCGTAAAAGTGCCTCAGCGTCTCCGAATCGTTGCAGACAAAGTGCTTGGGGCAGGCACCGAGGCCCTGGCTCTGAATACCGTTGACAATGGCGCCCGCCAGCTGTCCAGACAGCAACGGGTCCTCGCTGAAGCACTCAAAGTTGCGTCCCGCGCGGGGGTCACGGTGGATGTTGATTGTCGGGCCCAGGACAACCTGAGCGCTCTTTTCACGGCCCTGATGCGCAAGGCGCTCACCTAGACGGCTGAGGAGCTCGGCGTCCCAGGTCGATCCGAGGCAGGCTGTGTTCGGGAAGCATGCAGTTGTGAGGTCGGCTGTGATCCCTGAGGGGCGCACGCCGGCGATTGAGTCTGCTACCTATGGGTGGCCTGTCAGCTTGCCTCTTGTTTTCCGTACTGGGCTTGCGCTGGAGGATCTTTGGGAGAGCTTACTCTGATGGGAGGAATGTTCAATCTAGCGACACCTGCTGCCGTGGAAAAGTCACGGCCAGAAAGGAGAGTGATCTTCTCCTCGAGCGTGAGCTCAGGCAGTAGAGTGGTGAAGTCTCTGTCGTCGACCTGAGAACCCATAATGATGAATGTGAATGTGAGTGTGGCTTGTGGAGGTTAAAGGGTGACAGGTCAGCGAAAATAATCTGGTTCGACCTGGAGGTTGCTAGGAATGTCTTGGAGTTGCTGAAGAATGCCGACCCAAAGACAATGGCAGCTCTGGCTTTTTAGATCATAAACCTCCGGGATCGCAATTGTTATTGTCCCATGGTTCAAAAAATCGTGAACCCCGGATTCCAACGGCTAGCTTTCCACTCTTCCCCATGTGATGATGTAAAAATGTCGGCCAAAGTTGACCGATCTCTCCGACCCCGGAATCTCCCCTCCTCCAACAGAGCAAGGCTCCCCGCGAGATCAGATCGGTTTCTCCAAACCCCCCACATACCGCCCCTCAATTGTCAGCTTTAGTCTGCTTTGCCCCTCGTTGAGGCTCGTGTTGTCCTCGGCTTTTCCGGGAAGTCAAAGGGACACCCCATTTAATGTCGGCTTTTCAGCGTTGTGGGAATCTCCGGGGTCATATGCACGCTATTTAAAGCCTCAAAAACGAATTTGTGGCAATATTGACCGGCAGTTCTCCAAAACAACATCGCCGAGTTGTCACATTGGCACAGTTTCGCTGGTAATAGCTATGGCTAGTATTTGGCTCAGTCAACATGCCCGGTCGTCCGTCCGAAAGGGTTCAAATATCAACAAAGACTCAAGAGAAGCGACGAAGTATGAACAAGTATTTGAAATAGTTCAAGTTTCCATTATGCAATTATGTCAGCGTGTTGTTCATGTGTTTTATCTATTGTTGTCTACTGCATTGACCGTGGATCATCAAGCGCCATAAAGAGCGAATTTGTCCCCTCAAAGTCCGCAAACTGCATCGCGAACCCGAAATCCATCTCATTGTCCAGAATATTCAGCGGGCCCCAATAGTGGTTTAGTTGGAGCATGGCATCCGCCGGGGGCATCGCAGGAATCTGTAAATCCGCGGGGGTCGATGCAGAAAACTTCTTTTCCGCCTTTTGGATGGCCTTGTGCAATAATTTGGCCGACCTGAGCGCCACGATGCACTCGTCCATGGTCTCGAGTATCTCGATAGCCATACCGACAAGCTTTAACAAAGGCTGCACCTCGGGCTCTGTCGCTTCTTGTGTCACGTAAACTAGGATCATGGATGCTGCGAAGACGGTGTATGTGGTGTTGTAAAACCTGTGAGACCGCGGGGTTAGTAAGAAGTATCGGTTTCAAGGCGTGGGTAGCACGGGGAGTACTGACCAAGTGCGGAAAAAGTCATGATGTTGATATGTCTGGTAAATAATCTCAATGGTCTGCTTAGCAGACTCGAGGCAGAGATGAATGCCTTCCTGCGAGCCCGGGATGGACGCTCGCTCCGCTGAGGTCGATGTAAGAATTATTGACCCAAACAAGAGTATTCGGATGTTGAGAAACCCTGAATCATGATGTTAGATGCGGCAAAAAAACTCGTTACAGAGGGACATTGGAGGGTAAGGCATACGCATAGTCAAGACTAGCCTCTGCCTCTTCATCCACTGAGCCTCCTTCACGCTCTTCAACGAACGCGGCTCGACGGAAGTGGTAGGGCGTATGGCCTCGGGCAGACTTTCCGCCCATCTTTGCAAATCCTGGTCGATTTGGTGCGCCAGGTGGACCGTTCGTGGTACCGTCGTCTCCGGCAGATAGATCCCCAAGCAGATGCTCCGGATGATTTTGGAGTAGTCTACCATGCTTTTGATGATAGCGCACGAGGGTGGGTCAACCAGCTCCAGGCTTCCGGAGTACTCTGTGTCTGCTTCACCAATGACGGGGAATAGCCGGTTGTGGTATAAGTCTGCGCCGAGCGTGTCTGGTCTACCCATCGAGAAGGACATTTCTCTAAGTGGAAAGTTAGCATCCTTCCTGACTTCTCGGGACGAGCCAAATTTTTGCTCCATCCAATGTTCTTACGTTTCTAGTGAGTATAGACCCCTGTTCAAAATCGTCAGTCATGTCGTGTACACTTCTCAGATGGTTCGGCATCCTTACCACCACGTTCTTGACTCGGCTCTGAGTTCAGCTGGCTCCTTCTTGACGTCGGGTCCAGGTTCTCGATTTATGCCCATCGCAAGTGCTGTTCTCACAGCAAGCCCGACATACATGTATGCCCCTGGTGACGAGTTAGGAGGATATGACGACTTCAGGCATCATCAAGCACTTACAGTGAGCGTTCAGCTCGTTCTGACACACTTTGGCCTTTTCAACCACGTCAGCGTCAATCATGTTCAGTTGTGAAGCACCGAACTCACCAGGAAGATATAGCACTGAACCATTTCCAGGTCCGTGACCATCCCCAGCTGATCGCACCGCCTCTTGGATTCATCAAAGAACTTCCGGCTCCACTGCAGGTTCTCGATCCCATCAATCGGTTCATCCTCCCGTACGCCAATGAGTGCGCCCAGGGACAGTATGCTGTAATATAACGCAACAAAGCTGGAGGGTTCCCGCGCAACGTCCGGCTTCGACCATAACTCCTCGCATCGGTCGAAAAAGATCTTCTTGTCGAGGATTGGGTGGACAAAGTGTATGCTGGAGAAGAAGCTCTGAAGAAAGTGCCGGCACTGCGGGAAATGGGTCACCGGTCTCACGGCCGACCTTGGCTCGGTGGCGGCCGCGGGCGTCTGGATTTGGTCTGCTGAGGGTGACGAGAAGGCCGGGTTATGGAGACTTGAGAGGAGGGTTCCGGCGTCGGAGTCCAGGTCCGGGGAGATCACGGGCTCGTCGCCGGTCCGTTGGACGTGTGATAGTAGGGCGACGGAGGATGAGCTGCCGTAGAACTCGACGTTCCGAGTGTGCCGGTTGACGCCGGAGATCTCTTGGCCCGCCGCATTCCTTGACCTGGCGCCTGATGGTGAGCCTGCGGCGGTGCTTCGTGATGGGCGTCTTTGAAGGCCGCAGTCGGGGGAGAATCCCTCTGATATCTCGGGGATGGTGGCTGTTACCGAGGCATTGTCATCGACTGACTGAGCCTTGACGGACTCGGCGACAGCGGAAAGGCTCTTGACCTGCTCTTCTAGTTGTCTCACATATCTAGGGGTTTCCGATGAAATAAGCTACAGACGTCAAGATTAAGTTCTTAAAGGGAGCGCATACTCTGGAGTGTAGAGCCTCCTTGACATATCCTGGCCTTTGTAGACACATGTCGCATTCCGATCTGGATTTCCGCGGGCGTTAGCACTACGAACCTTCCCATTGAGGCATTTTTGGCGGCAAAAATCTCATCATCGTCATGGATAAACATACTCTTGCAGTAGGTGCAAGGATACAACTCATCGCACTTGTTCTTCTTCGCCCTGCAGAGGTCGCATGCGCGGGCGGCCCGGGGTCGACGGACCTTGATCCCCGAGTTCTGCGTCGTGCGCTGGGTCTCTGCTGCAGCAGCGTCCATAGGCACAGGTGAACCAAGGACAAGTTAAGAAAGGCTGAAGAAAAAGTATCAGGCCAGAATCAGATGTTCAATGACTTCAGAACCGGAACACCCGCTGTCTTTCGTTTGTCGATGGAGATCTTTGGTGGATGGGAAAGCTGGGTATGCGTTATGCAGGAAAAAGGTGTGAAAACAGCTGTTGTGCTCGCCGCGTGCATCCGAAACGCTGCCGGCGCCGCAGGAACGTGGGAACGCGCGCTCCAAACGATCGACCTCCACCCCCGCACAGAGTACTACGACGGACGGCAAGCAGATGCGGGGAATGTTCTGTGGGGTAGAGTAGTAACGCCGGGGAGAAGATTCGGGGAGGGAGGGCAGCAAAGAGGCTACGGATAGAGACTAGGAGGAGGGGGGTTGGGGGTGAGGGAGACAGATCGAGGGGGAGAGGTTCTTCAAGCAAATTGCCTGTGTCTCTGTTGGTAAGCTTGGTCAGCCGACACCCTAGTCTCCCGATCTTCGGGGATGTCCTTTCGATTCAAGCATTGTTAGCTTTGGAACAGATTAAAACAAGAGCTTTGTCATTTTGTGATAGTATTGAGTTGACTCGGGAGCAACCTCACGTGGGATTGGGCTGTGAGAACGACAATGCGACTGAGTCGCGCACAAAAAGAAAAGGGGGAACCGGTGATCCATGGAAACAAAACCATAACATGGCATATTATCGATGTACCAACTCCATTCGATCTATCTCCTATTCTTGGATCGTATCAGACGAACATTCAGGATCGATGTCCACGGCTTCTTGAACCAAACCATGCCTCCTATCCGGACAATTCGAGTCATTTCGTTCTGCGATTCTCCCTCAACCACTGCTTCCTTTGCTTACTAACGAAGAATTCCCTTCCGTGCGGGGTTACAGAATCTCCACTTGTAAGCGGGAATTCCGGTTTGTTTACGTCGGCTTTGCCGCCAGTGTTGCATCGATCGAGAAGGGCCGAAAACGTGCAGAAGTTCAGAACTCACTGTCACAAAAGAAGGTTGATCAACAAGCAACTGTGGATAGCTTTTCTCGCGATTGCAGGACACAAGGATTTTGAAGCAACTGCGGCGAGACCCGCTTAAAGAGTTTTTCTCATTTCCAGTTCTACCAAAACAGTCTTCGAAACTCAAAACAAACTCGTCCCAAAACAGGAGACAGAGGGCTCCATAACTAAACGCGCACACACGCGTCTGTAGGCAACATCCCGCGGGCCGCGAGACACACAACTCACTTGGTGTCCACAGGACCCATGTTGAGCTTGTGCGACTCAAACTTGCGCGCCGAGATGCCCTGCTCAAACATAATGTCCAACTCCTCAAACGTGCGTCCCTTGGTGCCCGGAACATCAAAGTAGAGAACCACCAACATGAGAATGCCCATGACGAAGAAGATCCAGCCAATGTGACCGCCCATGTTGAGCTCGTCCTGGTTGAAGAGGTACGGCAGAATGATGGTCCACACGGTGGACACGATGGAGGAGAAGGCGAAGCCGATACCAAGCGACTTGGCACGGAGCTTTGAAGCGGAGACCTCACCGGCCACGGCCATGGAGGCACCCACTGCGGGTCCGTAGGAGATGGAGGTGAAGACTAGCGAAACACCAATCGTCAAGAGCGAGGCGTTGGTCTTGGGGAATGCGGCGGCAACACCCATTGTGAAGTACATGGCGACACAGATAGAGACACCAAAGAACAAGAGCGGGCGGTGGCGGAGCCTGCCCATCATGATAGAGTTGACAATGGCAGAGACAACACCAGCGGCGATACCGACCTGCACGAGCAGGAGCACGGTCTTGCTAGACAGACCAGTCTGGTTGAGGAAGTAAGGGGCGTTGGAAGAGAGCACGGCGCCAGCAACTTGGGGGATGTAGAAGCAGATGAGGATAATGCGCGTGCGTCTCCAATTGGTGCCTTTGAAGCAGTCCAGGTAGGAAGCGGCCTCCATCTGCAGGCGACGCTCGGTCTCAACGTTGTCGATGATCTGGCCGAGGCGCGCATCGATATCCTCGTTCGGGCCGGAGAGCTTCTCAAGAGCCTTGCGGGCGGCGTCGTGCTTGTTCTTGAAGACGAGCCAGGTGGGCGATTCGGGGACGAAGGGGAGACCGAGGAGGATGAGACCGGGGAAAGTCCAGGCGGCGGCGAAGACGACGCGGAAGGCGGCCTTGTCGATGATGGCGACGCGGGAGAAGCTGGCGGCGATGGCACTGAGCATGCCAAGGTTCTGTGTGGATTACGTATTAGAGCCATATCTCTCGAGTTGTCATTGAGTTGAAAGACATTGATAGTACTTACGAGCATGATTGTGTTGATAGACAAGCAAATGCCTCTAACCGGTAGCGGTGCAATCTCGGAAACGTACGTCTGAGTGGTTGAAGTCAAAAGACCGACGGCGAAACCAGTGACAATCTTGCCTCCCAGGAACTCAGGCGGTGTCTCGGAGACGTAGCTGATGGCGATACCGGCAGAAGCAATGACTGATGCCAAAGCGAATACGGAGCGGCGACCGAACCAATCTTGCATGTAACCGGCAAAGAGAGAGCCGAACAACATCATGACATTGTACATCGCACTCCAGGCCGATTGCCAGTAGGCGGGGATAATGAGTGTTCCATTGACTTCACTTGCGAAGGTCATTCTAAGAAAAGCATAGTGGTTAGTTTATCATCTCTCGTTATAGTCTTTAGTCGATGAGGGACTTACTGGAATGCCGGCATAGCCAAGCAAACAGAGAGTGCCAAGTTCTCGAAGCCAATCAAAGTTGAGCCAACTAGATTTCCACAATTAGTTGAGTCAACCAACAGACAGTACACTAGGGCAAGTCACTTACAGTTGGCGTAGATAGTCCATAGCAAAACCTTTGGGTTGTCCCAAAGACATTTCATGGGGCTCATGTGGCGATCAGCCTCACGCAAAGCCTCCTCATTGTGCTGAACATCGACCTTGTCGATCATAACATCGCTCTTGCGAATGTCATCGCGAGGCGAAGTAGGTGATGAGTCCATTGTGAATAAGAACTCTACGACCGGGTTGGTCGTCGCGGGGTTGCTTCTGTCGGCGATGGAGTTACGCCGACCCGGTGTCTGGTTCGAAAATGTGCCTACGTTCCAGCGTAATGCACAGTGGCAGGGGGTAAAAGAGTCTGAAGTTGTCAAAGACGGGATGTCGGTGACTCGAGTTGCCGATTTGGGGATGTTGCTGAGATGGGATGTGTCAGTCGATGCCAGAACTCAGATGGGCTGATGGATAAAGTAGGCTCGGAGGGTTATTATCAAACTTTGACCGACTTTGCAGTTGCACTCGTTGACTCCTGGCGGACGCTGGAACCGGGATCGATCCGGGCATGGGTCGGAGTTCCCGGCTGCACCCCAGACTTTCTTCAACACTTTAGGGTGGCGGGGACCCCGGATGGTGCTAACTCGTTTTGACCGGCACATGAAAGAGTGGGTGGCTTAGGTTTCTGTCACGCTTGACACGTAAGTGTGCAGCTGATGCACTCTGTTATCCATAGTATTTCTCTTCTTGGTCGAGTATTGATTTACATAGCAAGTTTTGCGTTGTTTACTTTCCCGCTGTCAATTCGACCGAGACAACTACACACCTTTACACGTGTACGGATCATCCGAATTCACGATTGAGTTTCGCATAGTCTGAACTCTTGCATGAACTTGATCACTGATAGTTTGGATGATTTACGGCTCAACGGAAGCTGAGAGTCTCACTTGTCGCAGCCAACCACGTTTCTCAGTGGGATTTGCAATTGTCGTGTTATTAGTTCGTGAACCAGATCAGTCCATTTCAAGTTGACTACCTTAGCTCCTACTCAACTAACTCCTTTTCCGCCCCCTGCTCACTTTTTGATCAGACTCTCCAAAAAGTCAAAGCCTTCTCTCTGAAGGTTCCAAGTCTGGGATCCCACCTTCATCTTGGCGGCAAACGTATGTTCCTCGCCCGGAATTTCCCTCAGATCAGATTTGACCCCCTTTTCTTTGAGCACCTTGATCAAATCTTGGCTAAGCTCAAGGGGCACCATAGTATCCGCCTGTCCATGCACGATGAATGTCGGTGGGAAGGACGCAGTGATGTTTCTGATAGGGTCGACAGCATCCCAGTTCTTGTCAGGAACAATAGTGTTCATGACATTGCCGGTGGCTATTTGTGTCATTGCAAACGCCTGTCTTGGGTCATCAAAGTTGGGCGGCCCTGGGGCTTGACCTTCCAGTGATACGCCACCTAGAATCGGCACTGGGTCTTCGTCAAAGACTTTGTCCATGAATTCCTTCGTAAGGCCCTTGGGCAATTTTGCTGCCACGTGAGGCAAAGGCTTCTCCCAGAACGGGTGGGTGAAGTTGCTAGGCCCGTACATGTCATAAATACCAGCAACGGGACGATCAACTCCGAAGCCCTGCAAAGTAACCCTGGTGTCAGCATTGATTGAATCTGATACCCGTAATGACCTGCAGACACTAAGGTGCATGAACATACCAAGGCAAGGGATAGAGTGCCGCCAGACGACGTTCCAAACGCAAAGACATGGTCAGTGTCAACGGCATATGATCCATCAGCATTAGTGTTAAGGGCCTTCTGAAGTCCACCGTCGTACACCCATCCCAGAAGGTCACGACAGTCTTTCATCGGCCCATCCAGAAGCGTGACTTGGGGGCACAGACGGTGATTAGGTGCTAGGACAATCCAGCCTCTGCTCAGACAGTCAGCTACTTGGTCCTTGTTGACCATCTTGGATGAGCCGAGATGGAAAGCGCCTCCGTGGATATTAATGACTATTGCGCAAGAGCAGACACACAACTGTTAGTCCGAAGTTGCTCCATTGGTACGGCCCCAGCCGCCATGCAAGGGTTCAGAAGTGTACATACCAACCGGACATTTTGCCTTGTTGGTTCCTTCAAGCGGCGGGGCATAGACATCCACATCGATCTCTTGGGACCCTATAGTCTTGTAGACTGCACGAAAAGAGGTTGGGCTCGCCATGACGAAAAGTTGTTGGTTGGTTGTGTTCTTGGCTGGTAAGGTGGCTTTGTCTCAGTATCGGTGACAGCAACAGTGACAGCGGCAATGATAATTAGAAAGACGCAATGAGTGCAATCAAAAAAGTCCGGGGTAATGATGTGGCGGGGGACAACCTAGATAGCTTAACAATGGGAAGCAAACTGGAGACGCGGTTCACGAGCCTCGCTAGAATCTCCCCCCGAGCCGGGCTTCCGGACGGCGGAGACCGCGTGGCAAACGTTGGTCGCCAATCCAGACTCCATTGTTCGAAACGGCGGGATTTCCGTCACTGTATCGGGGCTGTTCCGAGTCTGTTCCCGGGATATCCGGGCTCCCGCACTGACGAGCCGAACTGGGGGGCCTTTACGAGGGGCAGCAAAACATGTGGTCCCGGTGGGCGGCGTCAAATAGTTTCCCGTCGAGATCCAGTAGAGTAAGAATGCGGGGAAGCGAAGCTCTGTAAAAGGCTGGACTGGCGCCGCTTGCATCCCCGGAACGTGAAGAGAGCCCATCTTCAGCAAACCCCCTCAACAACTCCAAAGTCTCCAATTTGTGTGTCCACGATCCAGAGATCTAGACCCTTGACAACGCCCCCACTCACATTCTTTGACCGGTATCTTTTTTTCTCTTTTCTTTTATTGGACAATTGCAAAGAACACCTTGCCCAACATGAGCATTCCCGTCCTCTCCACCCCTCCTGATGCCAGGACGAGCTACATTATCGACCAGCTCGAGGGTGAACGCGTCACGATCCCCGGCAGCAAGGGTGTCTTTAGAATTCTTGCCTCGTCAAAACAGACCAACGGTGGCATCGCTGTCTTCTCCAGTGGTGCTGTCCTTTCTGATGCACCGGGTTTCCACTGGCACGCCGAGGCGCACGACGTTTTCCTCGTGACCAAGGGATACCTGAAGCTATGGAACGGCGATAAGTGCAGAATCATGGGCCCTGGCGACTTTGCCTATGTCCCTCCTGTAAGTTCACGGACAACGCGCACTTATGGCGTTCGCGGCTAATCGAAGAGCAGAAAGTCGTACACAACCCGGAGCTTCTCGGCCCTCACACGGAAACCCTGGGTCTGGTTGCACCAGGTGACTGGGTTGACTTCTTCCGTTACGTCGCGGAACAGTACGAGGGTATCATTGTGCCAGAAAATGACAACCGCGACTTGAAGAGCCTGTTGATCCCCAAGGTCATGGCCGCAAAGGACCGGTTCGACGTGAACTTTGAGCGCAACTACACTCCCCCCGAAGTCGCAGACTGGCAAGAGTCAGAAAACGTTCTCCCCGGCCCTCTGGAGTCGTACTTCCTGCGCGCCAACACTGGACCCAGATACATCCTGGGTGGTGTTCTCTCCAGACCCTTCATCAACGCCTCTCAATGCAGCGGCAAGTTCGCAATCACCAGCCTCGAGTCATCAAAGCTGTATGAGAAGTCCCCGCTCGCCCGGTGGTTAACATTTCCCGAGGTGGACCACTGCTTCTGTGTTCAGGAGGGTCTTTTGAGGGTCAAGCTCAAGGAGTCTGGTTCGTGGACTGAGGTCCGCGAGGGCCAGACCCTGTTGGTTTCTGCGGGACAGGCGTTCACATTGGAGTACGGCTCTCGCTTTGTAAGATCCACTGTTTTCACCAACGGCCCAGGTATCGAGACTTTGATCCAAAACGCCGGCGAGGCTTTCTCAAGTTTCGTTCTGCCGGAAGAGAGCTCGGCGTGGCAGGAGGAGAAGATCAAGGAAGCGAGTGCGGCATTGGGCGTTGTGGTTGAATCATTGTAATTACTTAGAAGAGTTGCCTTCCAAGGCCTGTAGTTGGAAGGCTTGAGAAAATGACTTATGAATGATAAATATACGCGTAAGCTACGTGGACAATGGCAAGTGTAACCTTAAATAATTACGGATTTGTGATGGGGATGATCCTCATTTGTTGCCTAGTAATTACAATGACCTTCAAGGATCCATGAAAGTTTAGCGGTGTTGTTCAGTCAGTGCTCTAATATCACCTTGTTCTTGATAGCCTTCCGTTTTCAACTTGAATTCGTTCCACGGCTCGGTATCTTTTTGCCTACTTGGGCTGTTGAAAAAGGTTGAATATCTTCTCAATTTCACTATGAACACTACGTCACATAGTCAAATGCTACATGCAGTTTACCAAATCCATGCAGCTTTTGAGACGCGCTATCGTAACCTACACAAGACCCACACAATGTGATTTCGAAACGATCATGGAAGTCTTCAGAAGCACATACAGTACGAGAGCCAGGATTAGCCACAGTGAAAACAATATTCACTGATACTTCGAGAGAATGGGCACATCAATCCAGAGCAAACAAGACACAATGATTCCAGTTGTGGCCTGTAAATCGAGCGAGTGGGATCCATCCAAAACTTCAACCACAAAAAACAGTTACACGGGTATTTCCAAACGACTACAGCTCGATGCCGTCCCGAAGCCACCAGATAGCCCCAAAAGCCCAAACAAATTGTAACACCCGCCTTAACGGTATTCGAAAAGCGCATCCATGTTGTCTCTAAATAGACATCAAAGTTGATGTGCTTGACCCGTTTCCAGCTACTACTAACCCAGAATAATTACCGACACCAGTGTTTTCAGCGATCGCGGGTGACTTCAACGCGCATCACTACTCTTGGGAGCCCGGGACGAGGAACGGGAACCGGGGAGATGACATCGCAGGCTGGGCAGACGGCCACAATCTCTCTCTTATCAGCGAAGTTGGGGTGGCAACCCAGGATTGCGGACATGTCCTGGACCTGGCTTTCTCTAATATCCCTTTTGCGCACGCGCAGGTCAGCCCACAGCTACACCCGGGAGCTGACCACGAGGCCATCGTGGCCGTCATACCACTACTCAAACGCCCAGTGTCACAGGGAGAGGGCCACCCGCAGCCACGGCCACTGTCAGTGCCCGACTCGGCGCTGCCTCGGCTGAGAGACCTGATCGAAGGGGGGCTAGCTGCGATGCCCAATCTGGGGGATCAACCTACTCCGGAAGACCTGGACGGGCAGGCAAGTCACATCGTCGAGCTCTTCTCCCGAGCCATTGAGGCGGTCGGCAAGAAGAGAGGAAAACATGGTAAAGGCGCGGCTTGGTGGACGGAGGAATGCGCAGAGGCCCACAGAGCATACCGTGCTGCCCGCAACCAACAAGCCTGGGAGACGGAGCAAGATGCGCACCTTTATCTAATGGAGAAACGAAAGGCGTTCCTGAGCACGGTGAGGAAGGCTAAGCGAGCATACTGGGCCGGAAAGATCGATGGAGTCGCTTCAGACCGGGACCTGTACCAGATCATGGGTTGGCGGAAGGCGAGCCTACTGACCAGAGCACCCCCATTGGTTGTGGACAACCAGACGATCGAGGATACTAACGAAAAGGCTCAAGCGCTTCGGGGAGCCCTTCTCGACAGGTTTAGTGCGGAAGATGACGCACCGGGTGACCCGTTTGACGTACCCGTCGTCCCGAGGCGAGCGATTACTTGGCAGGACAATGTTAGCGGAGAAGAAGTGAAGACGGCCACCTTAACAAAGACAACGACCCCTGGTGTGGACGGCATCACAACACGCCTCCTCCAGGCATGCTGGGATGTCATCTCGGAACCGGTCAGGCAGCTATTCCAGTCCTGTATGCGGGCCGGCCACTTTCCTCTGCCCTTCCGCAGAGCTGAGGTGGTCATGATCCAGAAGGCCGGCAGGGATGCCTCCAAGCCCGGGTCCTGGCGGCCGATCGCGCTCCTCTCGTGCCTGGGCAAGGGACTAGAGCGACTGATAGCCAGAAGGATGGCGTCCCTGGCGATTGTCGAGCGCATCATCAGTCCGCAACAGATCGGGGCTCTACAAGGCAGGTCAGCCGTCGATCTGACGACCTGCCTCACCCACGACATCGAGATGGCCCTCCTAAAAGGACTCACGGCGACACTTCTGACTATGGACGTAAAAGGGGCGTTCGACTCCGTCCTTCGGAACCGGCTCGTCATTAGACTGCGTCAGCAGGGATGGCCACATGGCCTGACCAGACTGATCTTTAGCTTCTGCTGCAACCGCACCGCTAGAGTCCGACTGGAAGAAAGCACAACGGAGTACTTCCCGCTGTCATGCGGGCTGCCTCAGGGGTCACCACTATCTCCCATTGCCTTTCTGCTCTACATCGCAGAGATACTTGAAGACGACCCGAACGCGCGATTCGGGTACGCGGACGACATCGCCACTCTGGCCATCAGCCCCTCCCTGGAGAGCAACGTCGCAATACTCAACCGAAGCGCAGCCGGCATTCTCAGATGGGGCTTGGAGAACAAGGTCTCCTTTGACCCGAGCAAGTGCGAGGTCATCCACTTTACTAGGAAGCACGGCCAGCCAGCGGAGCTGCCAGAGGTCCGGGCGGGGGATTTGGTGGTCAAGGCCTCGACGAAACCTGTACGCTGGCTGGGTGTCTGGTTCGACAAGAGACTGTCCTTCCGGCACCATGTCGACGCAAAAGTAGCTGCAGCAAAGAGGGCAGCTCAACATCTGAGACAGCTTACGAACACAAAGAGGGGACTCCCAGCGGCCGCCGTGCGAAAAGCCGTCGTCTCCTGCGTACTGCCGATCGCGCTCTTCGGCGCCGAAACATGGTACGCAGGTATCACGAAGCCGGCTTCGAGACGCCAAGCGGAGACAGACACGAATCCGCCTCTCCAAGGAAGACCCGTCAACACAGGCCAAAAGGGGCTCGTGCAGAAGATCGACAGCGTCATTACAGCGGCAGCAAGGGCCGTTCTGCCTGTCTGGAGGACAACGCCAACCAGTAGCCTCCTCCGAGACGCCGGCTTACCGTCAGCCAAAGTCGCCTTAGAGGGCGTCCGCTTACGGGCCGCAGTCCGACTACAGAGGATTGATCGCCGACACCCGCTAGTCGCGCGGCTCTCCCAGCAGGGACAGCAACAGACGAGACTACAACGGACGGCTGAACTTCTGCCAAGATGCGGAAGACCAGCGTTCCTTCAATCACAGTACCTGCCAAGCTCACAGGATCAGATAGTAGTTCAATGCAAAGAAGAGGCTGCGAAAGCTTTCGAGCGCTGGCTAAAGACAGTACCGGAAAGCCATATGATCGTCTTCTCGGACGGCTCCAGGGCGACGAACGGAGCCGTGGGGTACGGCTTCGTCATCTACCGAGACTCCAAACGCATAGCACAAGGGTGCGGCCGACTCGGACTAGCAGAAGTGTTCGACGCCGAGGTCGAAGGGGCGCGAACCGGCCTCAGAAGGGCTCTGCTCACCAATCGCGGTCATCCAATCCACATATGTATCGACAACACCAGCGTTATACAAGGCATCCGCGGCAAGGCGCCGGACTCGTCACAAGACGCGTTCCTCGAAATCCAAGAAGCGGCCAGGATATTTGATATACGGACGCACTGGTCCCCGGGACACCAGGGCATCGAAGGAAACGAGGCCGCGGACCGGCTGGCCAAAGAAGGAACGACACTGCCGGCGCGGATGGGTCAAATGGCAACACTAGCGGGCATCAAGCGGCTTGCAAGGGAAAAATTACAAAGCCAGCACAGGAGATGGTGGTATAAAGAGCGAAGGCCGCGGTACGCGGACTTGGGGCTTGAGGCAGCTCTGTCCAGCCCTCCTGAACTGGCCTTGCCGCGGGCTACGTTACATCACCTGCTGGCGGCACGATCGGGTCACGGGGACTTCGAGCAATATCACCGACGTTTCAACCACGACGACGCTCTAATGATGTGCTCTTGTGGAGAGGCGAAAGACGTGGACCACCTGGTCTACTGTCGACTAACGCTGGCGAGGAGGCAACGGTGGCCGACCCTCCACTCTCGCAGTATGCCCGAGCCCATAGGCCCTATGGGATCTCTCGAGGCCTACTTCAAGAGATTAATCACCGACCCACGAGGCTTCGAGGCCTTTCTCCGCGTGACGGACTTCTTCCAGAAGATCTGTCTGCGGTAGCAGCATCCACACCTACGTAGATGTGAGTGCGGACTACAAAGAACCTCCCGATTCCAAGGGACGATTTGGGAAAGAATGAAACTGGGGCACCAGCGGGAACCGGGGACAGACAGAACGCGTAGTGGCCACAAGGCATGATTTGGAGGACGATGTAAAGAGACGACGTACTGTAGAGTAGGTAGCCTTGGCTCACGGCCCTCCACGCCATATACCCTTCGGGAGGTCTGCGGTAAGGGCTCTAGCCCGGCCGCCACGGCGTTAAATACAACAACAACAACAACAACAACAGTGTTTTCAGCTGCCGTGGGATGGTAAGATGGATCCCTAAATATTCCACTGCAAACAACGTGATGAGCTCATGTGTACGCTATCAGATGAACATGATATGTATTGGAAGTACCAGGTATCTTCAAAGGTTGACTTCCGTAATAGAGCTGGCATAGCTACACGTAAGGTACTATAAGTACCTATGTGGACTAGGCCCTAGGCGCGCCGCGCGGAAGGAAACAGCCACCCTCCCGGCGTCCGCAATTTTCACAGGCGTTGAAATAAGGCAAATGTGATTTGAGTAGCAGGTCTATGACTGGTCGAGAGGCTGTAAGTAGGAGAATCACTCACATCACTGATACTGATGGCTGAACCCGGTTGCCACCATAACGCAGCCGACATCGTGCAGTCGCGATCCCCGATTCACCTCCTGCCCATATGTTGGTGCCTGGCTTCTTGACCAAAGGCTCTAACTTTTATCTGAGCTGATTTCATGCTTTAGGTAACACTTAGGTAAGTAGCTGCAGGTCACCTACGGAGCTTTGCATTTTCATATGGCCGTGTCATGGCCGTGACCTTATCAAGGTATCAGCTCGATCTCCCAGCATTATTCCGGCATAATTATCGAATAGTGAAGGATAGATATTTGACCGGATCCTACTAATGATTAATGATAAAAGCGGCCGAAAGAAGGTAAGTTCAAATCCGACCATGCAAGATGCGGGAGGCCGGACGAAAGTATCATCGTTTCTCGATCTGTGTGAGTGGGCCATATTGTAATTCGTGCAGATAAAAATTGAACAGCACCGAGGTACGCTTGCTTTTCTCGGTGTCATATCTCATGTTGGGTGGTCCAAGATCTACCGACACATGCGGCAGTGTCAATGACGACAACTTACTCCTGGCTGCTTTCCGGTTGCTTGCCAGCTGCCTGCCAACAGGCATTATGGTATCGCCAGCTACTGTCAGCGAATCATCCCGCATGTGTTTATATCATCCCAGTCTTCCTGATTACACCACGTATACAAGCCCAAATAGACGCATTTCTAGGGGTTTTGATCAAATCAAACAGGCTGGGTCAACATCTGATCAACACAGCCTACTCGACGACAGGCTCCGATTTCGGGTCCCAGTATGAACGACAAGAAACGTAGCCTACCGAGGTAAACTCTCTTTTTGTTCTCATGCCTATGGTTCCTACATCTGATGTAAAATGATTTAAGGCGTAGCTAGACGCTGAAGGTAGGTAGGCAATCGAGCCGTTTGGAATTTGGTCTGCGCCTGTGTTCCTGTTCGCACTTAGTGTGGACAGCCAAACTTCACATTTGATCTTCACGCTAATGTAAATATGAGTGAATGAACTTTTAGTTGGCACTGATGACACCTGGCTTGTCGCTGCAGGCAGTGCTGCATGGCGACCCAAAGTAGGCCGCCTCATTGCCTCGGGTCGCGGGTCGCGGGTCGCGGAATCATGAATGGGCGCAGCTCTGCTGTGGCAAGGGTCCAAGCAGGCTCTTGGGAGACATAACCACTGGCTTTCAAGGCTTACACTCAATTGGATGGTTTTTGTGCCCTTCCAAGCGCAGCATACGACATCAAGAAACATGTAGATGTTCATGGAAGCGATGTTGATGCTGCTCTGGTGGAAGTGGAAAAACGTTGAGATCTCGGGAGTGCATTCCTTTCTAGGGTCTATGGAATGAGTGATTGGATATGCCCGTATAATGATGAAGTTGTCAACGAGAAGCATCTTCCACTTATAAAAGAGCCGTCTTTTCAACCACTTCAGTTTTGCCTTTTCAGAATATCTCCCATCCATCAACACAACCGTCTCTTCGGACCGTTTGATTCCATATTATCCCTACTCAGTACCTCACTCAGTCCCGCAAACAGACTGTTGCAATCATGAATCAACAAGTCACACATGAAATCCAGCCCGTTGGTATAGATCCTCGCCAGCTCTTCTACGAACCTATCGTCCTTGAGGACGCCTTGCAAAAGGCCTGTCGTTTGGGGCAAGAAGTCTTCAACGGCATTCCAGAGGTGGACAACAATTCCCTCGCGACCCAAGCGCAGGTCTTCCACTTCTTCGTCAACAAGCTAGCCCAGATATGCGATAACAGGCGCGGCGGCGAGACAGTCTCCTCGGTCACTGTTCTCGACGGTCCCGATGGCCCAGAGTACCTCTTCGCATCCAATCACAGAGACGCGGATGAGCTATCTGAGACCCAGGAATTTGCCGAGAGCCTTCTTACTCTTGTTGGCAAGAACCCAACCGGCCTTAAGCAAAAGACACTTGTCAAACAGGTGCTGTGGAAAATTCTGTTATTCAACCTTCCGCGTCTGAACTTATACCTGAAAGCACTGGATACATCCATAGATGCCTGCATCGACGATTGTAGGAGGCGAAAAGCACCAGAAAGTGAGAAATCCATCTCTCAACTTCCGCCCCCATACTACGAGATTGCTGACGTAATTGTAGCCCTCATGTCGGAGCTCTCGAAACTGAAGGAGAAAGCGGACTTCCCCCGCAGTCTTGAATCGGAGAGTTTTCAAAATAAATGTAAGTCACAATGATATCAAAGTTGCATATTTTTGCTTCAATAATACCAGTCTATAGTGAAAGACCGCTGACCCTCGCAAAGTTTTGAGTGACTGCGAAAAGCTCATCAAGATGGCTCTCTCGATGAGAAACACTGAGATCGAGCAGGCTATCAGGAAAAACGCCAAAGACGGAGAAATGACCAGCTCCAAGGCCTGGTGCGACTTGAGACACTACCTCGGAAGGCTTCTATCCTTCCGTCAGGCAGCAGATGCCATGATAGGTACCAATGAACGCTTGCCAAACCTATTCCAAGACTTCAAATTCACCGCTATCCCATCCGGCAAAGACGCTGCGAAACCAATCGCTAGATCCAGGTCTTTCACGGCGACATCCATCATCAAGAACATGATTCCAGACGATGAAGAGGAACAGGAGTTCTATCTTGAGCAAGCCCTCGAGATGCAAAAATTCGGCCTCGACGACTTCATTTTCAGACAGATCAGCAAGCACACCTTCAGGCCGCGCGTTCACGCTGAAGTCCTCGTTCACAGCTATCTGGTGAGCCACGATCTTCAGCATCCCAGAGATTACTTCAACAGCTGGAAGTACATTGGCAGCAGCAAACCTACTTGCAGGCTCTGTTCATACTATTTTGCTGCGCACCCCGACCGAGTGCAAGTGAGAAAGTCTCACTTCAACCTTTACCCCAACTGGTGTCTCCCCGGGGTGTTTGAGGGGCCCAACTCTGGTGCTCCCGACGCGAAGACTCTGCATTTACTTGAAAAAATTACGGAGAGGGTGCACGATGACGTGAAGAGGACGCTGGATGAGAAGCGGCCCGTGGGAAAGAATTATGATTCAAACACTCACACCAGTGTGCCACCGGGATTACCTAGGTATACACATAGCGACACCGCCAGTATGGGGGAAGCTGCGATTTGGCTGAATGAGATGAGTCTCAACACTCGTGCCGAAGGGGATGGTCATCTCCCAATTGAGGAGGGTGATGATGGCTACAGTATGATTGGAGAGGTGGATGATGAAGCAGCCGAGAATGGGAGCTAAGGTGCAACGGTTAGCGTTATGCGTGCGGGTATTCGGGTGTGAAGAGGCTTCCGTAGAGTGAGAGCGTCACAAATTGTCATTTTCTTTGGTTCTCTCCTTGAGGGTCTTATTTCAATTTGAATAGTATCTGGGACTAGCTCTACTAAGGTAGTATAAGCAATTTACGTTATTTACCAATCTTCTGGGGCCGGGGTGGCAGCGGGAGCATTGTAGCCATCGCCGCTGTCAGTGGTGGTGCGGACTCGGGTCTCGAAGCCGGAGGGGGAGTTACCACTTCCGCTTCCGCCAATTCCCGGGATGGGGAGGCCGGTGGGGATGATGCCGCCGATGCCCCCACTGCCACCGCTACCGCTACCGCTACCTCCGATGCCGGGGATGGGGAGACCGCCACTTCCGCTTCCGCTTCCGCTGCCACCAATACCCGGGATAGGGAGGCCGGTAGGGAGACTGCCGCCAATGCCGCCGTTTCCTCCACCACCAAGCAGACCACCGATGCCTCCTTCGCTTCCGCCGGTAGGAAGAACAAGACCCTTGTCACCACCGCCGCCCAGGAGACCGCCGATGCCGCCCTCACCACCGCCGGGGAGACCAGTCGGGAGAACACCTCCAATTCCGCCGCTGCCACTGCCGCTGCCGCTTCCACCAGGGAGACCTCCAAGGCCGCCCTCGCCACCAAGGGGAAGGCCAGTGGGGAGAATACCGCCGATACCGCCGGCGCCGCTGCCGCTGCCGCCACCTCCGTATCCTCCCTCGCTACCACCGCCAATTGGGAGCCCGGTAGGAAGTACATTGCCTTTGCCGTTACCACCCCCGAGGATGTCGCCGATTCCACCGCCGCTGCCTCCTCCGCTACCTCCACCGATGGGCAGACCGGTGGGAAGAATGCCACTCAGGCCTCCGTTACCGCCGCTCCCACCACCAAGGCCACCACCAATGCCACCTGGAAGGCCTCCGAGACCGCCCTCACCACCAGTGGGAAGGCCAGTGGGAAGAACATTGCCTTTGCCGTTGCCGCTGCCACCGCCGCCGAGAAGACCGCCAATTCCACCCTGGCTGTCGCCTCCGACAGGCAGTCCAGTAGGAAGAATGCCACTCAGACCTCCGCTGCCACCGCTACCGCCGGAGCCGCCGGAGCCAGGGAGTCCATATCCACCGCCGCCACCAGACTTGGCTCCGGTTTTGCCTCCGGATTGGCCACCGGTGGTTTGAGTAGGGCTATTGTAGCCGCCCTTGTGAGCCAAGGCGCCAGCCGAGAAGGCGGCGAGAACGGTGGCGAACACTGTGCCCTTCATTTTTGAGAGATTTTGGGTTTGACTTGAATCGTTTTGAAAGATAGTTATAGTTGAAAGAAATGAGAGTGTAAGTGAATGTTGTGCGTGGTGCCAAGAATAGAATGGAAGACTTGCTTCGAGGTGAAGAAGAATGAAAGAATGCTCTGGAAGGTGATGCGATGATGAGAGGAGGGATTTCAATGACTTGGCGGAAGATGTTCCCGACTTATATACGTGTATCAAGGGTTCTAGCTGGCTATAGTCTCGCACCTCACAGTGTTGGATAGGCATTCGTCAGACCTGTTGGAAGACCGTGAAATCACCGATAAAGAGGTAACCTTCCTGGGCTGAGAGTAATGCGACATGGTTGAACACTGAAAATAGCGTCATGTGGAAGTTGATCTTGGGCAGTTCAGAGAAACTAGACATCCAAACCGACATGGAATGAGCGCTTAGACGGACGGAGGTCGCAGCGTTTTCCTCATTTGCACATACTTGCGCCATTAGTGGGGGGGATGGTTGTTTGATGGATGTTGCTCAATTCGAGTAAGCTCAATAATCCTGGGGGTGGAGTGGGAAGCGGTGTCGGGATCTTCAACGGGAAGCGCCTTATGTGGTGATGTTGGTGACGGAAGGCTGCTCCAGATCCTAGATCCCTCTCGAGGCTCGACGAGTTCTAGACCAGGACAAGGCGCGGGAGATTCACCCCGGGAGTCGATGGTGTGATGATTACCGTCAGTGCGAGTGGCTTGAAGTGTCAATGCGTTGTGTTCCTGTCCTCAAGTCCTTGAGTAAGCTTTGTGGTGAGGGTCGACACTGAGGGGCTAAAGAGAAGATCGCTCACTGTTTCGAGTGAAAAGCGGCGTCTAATTCTCCGAACAACATCGAGGCGTTTCTCTCAAATGAGAAATGAGGCAATTGACCGAGGCTGTTTCAATATGATACTCTAGGACGAATGGCATCAGCGCACATCTCCCGTGAAGCATAGTACTTTTGATTAAGGCTGAGGGTCTGTGATCTTTTAGCGGCATTCTGCAACAGGGGAAGCACCGTCTTGGCTATCGGATGGCAGGCATCGCGCTTGAATGACACCAGAGACATGAAGAGGTCTGAGTCTCCAGATCTTAATATGAATAAGCATTTGAGTAAAGTAAGAACCTTGAGCATAGTTGAGATGAAAATTGCGAAATAACGGACGGTTCTCCAGGGAAACTGCCTACGCCATTGGTATACCAGGTACGTTCTGGTAAACGTTGCGAAATTCAAAGGAATGCGTGTTGTTGCACATGTGGACTGGCTTGAAGTCAGACGTGCCCGACTTGACAACTAAAACCACATCACTTCCCGCAAGCAACTGAACCCTCCTCGACCCCTTCCAAACCCGATATTCAACATTCAATTCCTCGGCAACTTCCTCACTCAGTAGCGCCCGTACCCCCACAGCGGGGGGCTTATAAGGTTCACTGTTAGAGTGAGGGGAGCGGCGCCTCCTAGTGAGACAGAGCTAACAGGGCTAGAGCCCCTGAAGATGATCAGCTAACGCATAGGTAGCAAGGGCCGGAAGATTCCGAATGGTGGTGGTCATCATTGCCTCTCTTCAAGATTACACCGAGATTTGTACAAGAACGAAGATTACCAGAATGTAAGTATAGAATGGAGAAGCTTCACGCTCCAATAAGACTGGTCTTGCTACTTACCATTGAGTGATTTTCGTCAGAATATAGAATGAACCGTCAGACTTTTAGGACAACTATCCGAAGCCCAATGCTACATTGGGTGACATTTCATCGGTGGAAACGAGTTGCACTCGGTCAAATTCAAGTCTCGCGAATTAGTTCGTCAGCAGCGGTTGATTACGATCTCATCTTCAAGTACTTAATTACACGATCTCTCAGTGAGCTACGAGCTACCTGCTTTGGCCCCAGATGCCGACGGCTAAGAGCCCATGCACCTTTAGCGGACCGGCAATGAAGTCCCGTTCGTGCCATTAACTCCATTTGTAGCTGGCTGGTCCAAGACCAGACATCCCTCGAAATACTTTTGCAAATCGTCAAAGTCTTCGAGCTCACCAATCCACGCAACGTACTGGTCAGGTCGCACAACCACAACGCAGCCCCTTTGCTTGTCGACGCCGTAGTTCTTGTAGGCGTCTCCAAAGCCTTCGTGATAGCTCTCATCATCAACGTAAACCTTGTTGTAGTCCCAGCCGGTGTGCGAATCAAAAGGATGCAAGATGTCAGGGAAGTCTCTCAGCAGCTCCGTATCAGTGCGCTTCGCGGAGTGGATAGTCAAAACCTCGATGACACTGTCATTGGGAGCGTCGGTAGGCGTGGCCTTGCGAAGGAAGTGCTCGGGGGCGTCGAGGGCTGCGCAGAACTTGTCTACGCGAGCCTTTTGGGACGCATCGAGGATGTTACCCGCGAACAGCACGACGCGGAAACGGCCGTCAGCCTTGAGCCTTTCCTGGAAGTGCCAGGGGCGAGCGCAGGCCTGGTTCAGGACCTTGAAACTGTTGAAGCGCATACCGACGGGAAGGCCAGTGGCCAGCGCCTGCCTCTTCTTGAAGTCTTCCTCGGAGATGGAGGCGACAGACTTGAGCACCTTGCTACCATCGCCCTGCTTCAGCGAATCGCCGGCCTTGACGACCAGATTGCTGGCACCGTAGTCAACCGAAAGACCGGAAGCAAACAAATTGCCCTTGAGGAAGGCATCCTTGAAGACTTCCATGCTGACGCCCTCCTCGTCCAGGACGTCCTTGGCCGGGCGGCCGGAGAACAGCCGGCTGAAGCGGTGGTCGAACTCGATAAGGTCTTGGGCAACGCGGCGGCGCTCGCTCTGGTATGTGTTAAGAATGTTGCGTTTCGCGATGCCCTTGGCGGCCAGGGCGACCTTCCAGCCGAGGTTGTATGTGTCTTGCATGGACACGTTCATACCCTGGCCGGCCTTGGGGGAGTGGGTGTGGACGGCGTCTCCGGCGAGGAAGACACGGCCGTGGGCATCGTACTCGGTGCCTACTCTTTGACCAATCTGGTACAACATGTAAGCAAAGGCCATCACATCATTAAACTGTACAAGCAAGATGTCGAACTCACTTGGTATGCGGTCCACCAGTCGCAGTATTCGTACTCAATCTTGTACGGGCTGAGAATCTTTTGCGCAGCGCCGAAAATGAGCTCGGGCGTGATCTTGGAGCGGTCTGCTCTTCCGGATGCATCCGGGGCGACCTCTTTAAGCTGGATGTAGAGTCGGACGAGCTTGTTCTCTCTGGGGATGACCATCAAACTGCCGTTCTCGGCGGAGTGAATAGCACATCGCATGCGGATATCGGCTGTTTGGGCTCAGGTATTAGCATTGCACAAAAATAGGAATAGTAAAAGCGAGATCATACGGAAGTCAGTGATGGGGATAATGTCCATGACACCCCAAATGAAATCTGTAGCCTCTCCGTCGAGCTCAAATCCTAGGGCCCTCCGAGTCCAACTGCGAGCACCATCACAGCCAATGACATACTTGGCGTGAACAATTTCACTTGCGCCGGCTCTGTCCTGGGCCTTCTTAATCAAGTCTGCCTCATCATCGTCCCGGATCAAGTTGCTCCGGAACAGACCGTCAGGGATCTTGCTCGCGTTAACAGCCTGAGGAGGGGTAGACTCTTCCTCATTAAGTGTGCGAAGCTTGACTGTCACTGGGTAGGCGGCATCATCGTCAACCTTGGACAGATCAATCTCAAGGGACTCGGGAAGAACCCCGCGTTCAACCTTGATCGCGTCCTTGGAGTGCTTCTTGATATTCTCCAGGAAGAACCGTTCGATGCGACCTTGCTGGAGGACGATCTGCTGGAAGCGTGATAGGCCGACGATGGTGTCTGGGATTCTGTCGCTGCGGCGAATTATACCATCATTGCCGGGGTTCTAATAGCTGTGAGTGTTTGTCTTTGCCAATTGCCATGAGCTGATGCTGAAATTGATCACATACCCACATGCAAATCTGATAAAAAAGTTAGTGTGAGACATTCAGTAACAGAGTGTCAGTTGTAAACTATACCTCAATCATGTGATTGGCCTCCTTCCAGGCCCGGTCTGCGAAGCCGAGCGAGTCAAAGATCTCTAGACTGCGACATTGGAGTCCATCGGCCTGGCCGCAAAAGATCTTTGTGTTTCTCTTGTCGACAATACGAGCGTTAACGCCGCAATGCGCCATCCAGGCAGCTGCCATCAACCTGCGCCAGCATTCACAATCGTCAGCCCACTGGCACCGAGCGTTTGGGGAAAAGAAAGCGTCATGTCGCGCTGCTTGAACTTACCCCGCAGGGCCCGCGCCAATGATGAGCCTGTGAGACGTGAGGTTAGTGAGATATTGCGCATGCTTGTGGGCAATACCTATGTTAAGCAGGCTGTCTGTGAGGAGGCTTACACATCTACGTTCGATTCGGAAGTGGCCATGTTTGCTTGGCTTCGTCCGGCACGGCGTTTACAAACTTGAGGTTTAGAGTTTGGCGTTCAGGCGTTCAGGAAATGTGGAAAAGCGAGGAAAAGAGAGTGCGAGCTGTGCGTTGACAAGACGAAGCGGGATGGCTCGCATATGCTCACGTCGCGGGGCCCGTCAGCATCTTGACTCGTCTTCGAGAGAGCGACCCCTTGATGAGAGTTTTTGGCTGGACCTCCCCACTCCCATTCAATGAGCTCTACTTCTCTGCCAGACCAACCCAATGGGTGCAATGGTTGGTTGAGCAATGGGTTTGATGCGACAGAGGAGCAGGATCCTGTACCACCATCTCCAAAAAAGACTGCGGGGGTCTTCAACGGCGCGGTGCTGGGACCTTGGGCTCGTCACTCCAACACCCGGGAGCGTCCCGCGGACAAGGGCGCGGTGTTGATGGGCCCTGGAGCCATGTATGGTGGGCGATCTGTTCCCCTTTCTGGCTCGAGTCAGAACCGAAATGGAAAAGCAGGATACTTGTCCGTGCGCCATTCATATGGATTATGGGCCCTTTATCAACGGTTAGAATGGCGCGCCGTTAGACGTGGAGGGGGTCCCAACACCATGGTTAAGGAAATGGCTAAGCGATGTGCTTCGGGTGATATCGCCTACGAAGTACACCCTCGATGCGACTCGAAGGTTCACGCGCTTCTCGCCGACGTTGGGGAGACGGATTCGCAACCCGTGGAGACCACGGAACGGCTCCTCCACTAGCCCGCCCGTTAATGATGGGTCCGTCGTTGGGTCAGAAGCCAACCGTAACCGTAAATTGTGGACGGTGGTGCATCTCGAGACCGCGGTGTATCGGCGATCCCACCGGCAGTTACGTTAAATGGCTGGTTGACGTGGCATTCTTCCGTTGCAGGGACGAGTTGATGGGACGGGCACATTGATAGAGGTAAACGACGATTTCTTCAAGATTTGATAACAGTCGGACTATTGCCGCGACAAGGTCCCGATTGACGGGCGCGGTATTGCGCGAGTTAAGAGTTCGTTGTAACGCTTATTCGCGTACGGACGACGTTGTCTCTCCAATTACGGAATGGAGTAGGTATCAAACCCCGGGACCCTTGAGCAGCAGTTTCCACTATGGAGAACAAACCCTGGGCAGAATTATCTGCAGATTCTCGCATCGACAAGATCTTGATTCGTGCTCTACCACGTCCGTATCCACAGAGTTACCACCTTTTTACAGCTCGAATACCACTCATTGCCGTCGTTGGATCTCGAACTGACTCGTCACATTGTATTATCACACTGGAGTCACTCTGGCGAAAACACTCCAAATGGTAACCCAGAGTTGCAAAAAGGGTGAATAGCTCCCGACATTACGAGGCGTTGATCAGTGCTCCTGCGACTGGGGCCCCGAAAGAAGATGGAATGATATGCTGCACCTCAGGCGTCCGAGCGACTGGGTTCCCAGCAGGGCTTCAATGCGGCCAAGACCTCGAGATTGACATTCCTACAGTTCCATTGGGCCGCAAAGAAATATGACAGAACATAAGTGCGTTATGTCCTATTTGCACCGCAAGCGAGGCAGGCAAACAGAAGCCGGAAGCGCGCAACGCGGGTAGACGGCTCCAGGGTCGTGGGAACTTTGTAAAATGCTGTTTCATGCAATATAACAAGGAGAACCTCAGGGGAGCCGCATTGGATGTTGAAGACTATCCTAGACCAGCCACCAGGGTTCAAGACATCACTAATGATGAATGATGTTCACCCGTCACAGTCCGCCAGTTCCAAAGGAGAATTTCTGCTGACTGGACTCGATTAGTGAACTGTCTAAAACCTAGCTTCAGTACGGATTGGTTCAGAAATGATGATGGCGTAGCGCCACAGGTCTCGGTTTTAACCAACGGCGAGCCTAGATCACCTGTGGCTCTGGGGAGGACCAACGTTCCCGGCTGGCCCTCCGGTTCCCCGAGCAAACCTTCGATCGGACGGTTTGGTCCTCATGTGGTATCCAGAGTGGAAAACGACTGGGGCAGTTCTCCTATGCCACCGTCGTTATCGAAAGCGGAGCGGGCTCCGTGACGATATCCCCTTGACCCGTCGAGGATGCGAGCAAACGGAGCAGTCCGTACGCTGACACCGTTCGTGCCTTAACCACCCTCAGTCCCGAGAGATGGACTGTACATCATAAGCACCCAATTCAGACCTTCCCCTGCAATGGCCTCACGATCGGCATGGAACTTGCTAGATATTGTGAACACTGAACCAGGAGCACCGAGCAGGGAACAGGCACAAGGCCCTTAAGGAGAAAGAAGAGCAGTGACACATGAGCGATTCAAGCTCCCAGGCGCACGGGGCTACATGCTCAAGGTCATCGCGTCGACATCTGCTGAGAGTTTTTGTCGGGTTGTTATTTACACTTTGTATTTCCCGCTCAATCTCCTTTCATCTGACTTAGCTGCTGGGTCCGGCTATGCTTCTGTTTGTTTTCATCTTTGGCTGTTCTTCTCATTAAGTTTATTGTTTGAGGACAAGATGTCCGCCGCTGAAGCAAACGCATTCATCCAGGAGGTCTGGGGCTTGCAGGGTGCTGCCTATCTCGTAGTCGGATTACGATATTACAGCCGAGCCTCTACCTTAGGATGGAGGAAGTTTGCTTGGGATGACGCTCTGATGTTTCTAGCAATTGTAAGCATTTTCGTGACTAAGTCAATATTGAACTTACACTTGACTAATCTCTCCGATAGCTGGTTTATACTGCAGAATCGGTCGCGGCATATTTCGTCGTAGCGTATTGGAAAGGGTTCGCCAACAATGGCATGACAGACGATCAACGAGCTGCTCTAGATCCGGCGTCACCAGAGTGGTTATTGCGCGTCAATGGCTCCAAGACGCATGTCATTGGTCTTCTGCTGTACACGACTCTGCTATGGCTGTTGAAGGCATGTTGGGTAGTTTACTACTCTCGTCTCACGTGAGCGAAACCCACAATCCTTCTTCGAGATCGAACCTTTCGGTGCTAATGGTTGGTAGTGATGGTGTTCACAAGATGAAGCGAGTCATCTTCTGGGCGATGATTATCATGCCCATCACCTACGTCGCCTGTCTTCTAGTCGCATTCATGAAGTGCATTCCATTCCAGAACCAATGGCAGATCAACCCATCACCGGGAAGTAAGTTACAACTTCCATCCTAGAAAGTGATTGCACTGACTGAAGATAGACTCTTGTATGCCTGCCGTTTCCGTGTTACAGACTACCTTTGTCATGGCCATGGTAAGTTGCGTTCAGTTTGCAACAGATCCTCACTGCATCACTGACGCTTGACTAGAACACGGTAACGGACTTTTATTTGATGGCTATCCCGCTGCCGGTATGTTGCGCATCGAGACATAGTTGATAGGTGATTCGGGAGCTGATTTGACATGACCCAGATGGTGTGGAAGTCCCATCTTCCCTGGAGGAAGAAGGTCACCCTCATGATCATGTTCAGCGGTGGCTTCCTCGAGATGACCTTTGGTATCCTCCGTTGCGTCTCTATCCTCACAGTAAGTTAACGTCGTCAAGGTTGTAGGTGCTTCAGACATTTACTAACAGCATTTCTTCCCCAGGTCGGCGACACCGACCCCGCTCAATCAGGCTACTGGTCTGTACGAGAGTCCTTCGTATCAGTAGTGCTCACCAACATGCCCATGGTCTACCCTCTTTTCAAAAGCGTCATCGACAAGAGCCGCAATGCGAGTACAAACAAGAGCGGCGCCATGGGGGACAGTCAGGGCTATCGCCTGGGCAGCTACCCAGGGAAGCAGGGACCCCGAAGTCACCCGCTCTCCATTCCAAACGAGACCACCTGGGGATCGGACGAACACATAGTCTCTAGTAGTGTAGAGAAGAATATCGCCGGCGGAGAGGAAGCCTCGATTGGCTCTACCGATAAGCCCCAGAGTCCTTACTTGCCACAAGGTTCGAACATTGCTGAAGTCGCAGCAGAACCCGTTAATAGCAACCGGCAATCGATGAGGGCAAGGCGGCACCAACCTGATGTTGACCCAAACAAGATTGTCGTCACGACGGAATACACTATTTCGAGGGCAACACCTGAGCCGAATGGGCCTCGAATGGGGAGATACTGATGTGTTGAGGAGGGGGGCTAAGGCAATTTTCTCACTACCGAGTGGTTCCAATTAGAGCTATGACATGTAATAAAAAGAGCCCCAGGGATATGATCCGTATGTCTGCACTGCTGGGAATTATGGGTGGTACGGATGAAAAACAAGTAGCAATAATCCGATGTATACTGCTAATCAATCCTATTAGCATGATGTTTGTTACCTATTTGCTTCCTTGCTCAACAATATGCTAGAAACGATACGATTACCATTCTTATCTCACGACTGTCAACAGTCGAGGAGTCGGTGAAGGATGGATTATACCAATCTCGGCAACTGGAGATATCATATTGAAAGATACCAACAGTCAGCTTGAAACAGAGTCGAGCATGGACCTGCGATCCACTCTCCATTACTGAATGCGACAGATAGCTTGACAAGCTCACACGCCGCCAGAAATCCAATATGACCGACTCGGCGTTTGCAGGTACCTCAGAACCTTAAGCATTACTTGGTAGAGTTTTTCTCCGATTTATTCACTGCAGTGATGCCTTTTAGGCGTTCATAACACTCACTTGACACTCCTCGATATCCTGGAATTACGTAGTATCGCAGTGCATCAAGTGCTGTACCTTGTACCATACAAGCACTCGTACCTCCAGCCTGGACCGAGACTGAGAGTGGAACGCTTTGTTACAAGGAGGTATGTTAGGTACTGCTTAGGGCCTTAAGCTTTTCCTGACACGATTCGGCTTGGCCCACGCAGGAACATGATCTGCTAGGCATTTTGAAGCAAATCACAATAAACAAATTCCAATGAGCAGTAACTAAGAAAAGCTCGTGTACCAGCTATGGAACCTGCATCCAGAAATGCCAGTAAACGGGACAACGAATAAATTCCCGAGCATCTCCTTGTTGTTTCCCGGGAAATCCTTTTCCTCCACTCCACCCCTCTTCCTCCAACATTAGCGAAGGCGCCAGCCATTGTGATGAACCTGAAACCCCCTGAAGGCTTGAGTTCTCAGCAGCCTGGGCCTGTGCGACTGGCTGTTGCATACTTTCAAAGTCTGGCTACTGAAGTGATGACCTAGGTGTTTGCTGTTCGAAACCACTGGGCATAGACCCCACAGGAAATCCAGACTGATGATAAGCTTGCTGTGGCTGAAGAGGTGCTTGAGTATGACCGGATTACTGCGCGGAGAACATGTTTTGGGGTGGTGTCTGTGTCTGTACCGTTGAAGGCTGCGGTTGATAACATGCTTGCGGCTGCTGCTGCTGTTGTTGAGGTTGTGCCGTCGACGGCCATGAGGAAGTTTGATACATTGTTGGTCTTCGGAAGACTCTGCGTGAATACTCGATCACAATATTGGAAATTGCAGAAACCATCGGTTTCAACAGCGTAGGTCTCTTGCTTCTCGGCTCCAACACTATAGCGAAGGGTGCTAACTTACTATGTTCACCGGCAAGACTCGAAACCATGAAACAACAGTTCGACGGGTTCATCGAAGGTTTTCTTTCAAGATCACACCAAACGACGTCAATGCAGATACGACGCAATACAAACTCATGGGAGGATGTGATGGCGGAGGCGGGAGCTATTTCTGACAAGTACAAGAAACAGAAGAATTCATTCGGCTGCAGGAACCAACTATTCACACGATCATCTCGTCCAGTCGAGTTTCTCATCGAGGTGATGCTCATCGAGGTGATGCCAAGTGGAGACTGCTGGAGTCCAATATGTGGTGGTCTGAAACTACCTTAGTTTGTGGTGCAAGTGATGCCCGAGGACGATGTCACGTTGAAGTCTTCTCCCGACGTGACGAAGGCTGCAAGTCGTCATCGTGAGTTAGTTGGCATTGTTCTAAACTCTTTAGATGCTTTGGTCCATGAGATTGATGCCACTAAGACCTACGCCCGGCTTTACGAGTGGTCACCGCGCATTCGGCACGCCGTGGAGGCGTAAGATATTACAGTGCTTGAGGCGATTGAGGCAATGGTATCAAGGCTCGAAAAGCCTATGAGAGGTATGTTTTGCTCATTGACGTTGGGTGGAGAACGCCGTTCTTTTTTCTTTCGCCAACCCATGTTAGAGGCTTTGGGGGCTTCAGAGCAGGTGTCAAGTCGGTCTTCGCCGGAGAAGAGTACGGTTCTGAGCTGCGAAAAAAGGATAACCACGTGTATCGAGAAGACTTCGGCGTAACTCGAAGATGCGGTCAGAGCATGCTTCCATCTAAAGCTTGACGATGTTGCTAGTAACGTGCTCACCGCTAGGAGGACCATGGAACAGGTCCAATAGTTCCAGAGAGAGGAGTCACGCAACAAAGCGGCCGAGGCTGAGAAACACACAGAAGGGTTTCAAAGGTCCTTTGAAGCAATGGGATAGCTTGAGACTCGTGTTCAAGGCCTTGAAAGAGAAGATCAATGTTTCTTTTACGGGTGTAGCGTGTCTTTTAGCATTGTTCTACTGACTCTATCAACAGGGCAAAAGGAGGCGCTCGAAGCATTGAGGTCCAAGACTAGCCAGCACCATCCACAGCCGCAGCAACAGATCAACTATTATGTCACTCTCTCTATGCCTAGAGTCACGGGTTCCATGCTACTGTCGACGCCCGGATTTGGGCTGTTAGCGAACGCTGAGAACCAGGCGCTTTCCAGTATACAGAAAGAATCGGAACTTGTTTTCTTTGTGGGTAACTCACTAAGCCCTCAGAAACAAGGCCGGCTAACCTCGATCAAACGAGATCAAACTTTTCAAAATTGGTCCAAATCTACGAACTCTCAAGTCCTAGTACTCAGCGGCATGGACTTTGATGTACTGCACACGGATGTTGTTTCGACTCTGAGTTACATGTGTTCCCTACTGGCTCGCACAATTTCCCGCATGTATCACGCTTTTCCATTGGCCTTCTTTTGCCGGATTCACTGCGATCCGGAGGGGCCACTTCCGGGCGCTACCGGCTTGTTAAGATCCCTGATCCCACAGATCCTGCTGTCTTCAAATGGGCAAATCGACATGGATTTCCTGACGGAGGCCAGCTTGCACGTCGTTCAATATCTTGATATACAGGTCCTATGAACGGTGTTCGAGAAACTCGTAGGGCGAATTAGTTCAGGTCTCGTTTTCTGCATGATTGATGGTATCAACTTTCTGGAAAGTGAGGTCCACATCAGAAAAATGTACCCTGTCATGCGATGGTTGGTATGCTAGTGAAAGATATTCAAGCGCGTAATAACGGTCTTGTATTCGAGATGATGGTCACGAGTCCTGTCAGGAGTGAGTATTGCCGTGTCTGGTTCCTTGGTGCCACTGAGATGGCTTCGTCGGGGAGCTTCCTGTTCGACGATCAGGTTTTCAACCAGCTCAGAATGGCAAAATTCGCTGAATGGGCGATCTTCTAAGGTTACGGCTTCACATGAGTGCTCAGTCTAGGTTAAATACCAATATTGTTGTGATCGAGATTGTTTACCGGATTTCTTACATCTGTATGGTAGCATAGTAATTCCAAGGAAACCATTCAAATTTGGGCACAGAATTGGTATTAAAATCGCGAGTCCTCCGATCTTCTCCCATCTAGACCTCTTCTCAACTAAATCTCCCCGATGGCTAGACCACTCGGAATATCTAGCAACTGACGGCGGGCGTGGCTCCGCGATCGGCGTCGGTCGTGGCAGGGCAGCCACTGATGCACTTCCGGCAAAGCTGTCCGCTTCCTTCAGCCTCCGAGCTGCTGCAGCTTCCATCGCAGCGGCCGGCATCGAAAGACTTGTAGTGGCAGTCGTAGCAGTCGCGACGCACGAGGTTGCTGCCCTCGGACGCAGTAGCAAGGACGCCAGAGGCGACCAAGGTGATGGCGGCGACGATCGTGGGGAACTTCATGATTGCGATTCGGAGGAAGTATTTCGACTAGAGGGTAGGTAGATTTCTTTCAGTTCTATATTGAGGAGGAATTCGTGAGGTGTCCCGTCAGCGCTGGTTCGGTTAATGCACTGACCTCGGAGCAATAATTGAAACCAATACCCGATCAATGACGTGAAAACTGTTCTACTGAAAGACTATAAGAGAAGGGATAGTCAGCTTGGATATATTCAATATTTATAGGTCAACTATAGCTCTTGTTCAACTCAGCAAAGAGCAATAAGTGATCGCCCTCCCTGGAATAACATCGGGGGATGGTCCGAGTCAGTCCTCGTGTTTTCCTCGAGAAGTTGTTCCACGATCGACAAACCTTGTTCTGGAAAGTTGCCATTCATAGCGTTACATGTGGATATTTCTTACAATGAATGTTTTCACTTTAATTGCAATCTCAAGCACGGCACCTACAATACGCGTATACTGCATTTTGCTCGTCATTTAGAATCCAATGAAATCTCGGCGACCCTCACTGCCTTCCGCCGCGAAATATGTTTCCTTCTTACTGTGAACTCCGGAGCTGGTTTCATTTCCAGTTTGACGAGTACAATGCTATCGATGATGGCCAAAGTCAGAACGCAGACGGTTTTGTGGACTTTCAAAGTTGAGTGAGTTGGCAGGGCCATCATCCGTACTTGGATCCGAAATCTTTTCATTCCATCATACTGCCTACATTCATCTAGCAAAATCTCTCGTCTCCTCAGTGCGACAGGGCTGGTGGTCAGGGTCGGCTTCCAGGATCCCGGAACAACTTGAATCGCTCTCGTGTTGCTGGTGTATCTGAGTCGTCACTTGCAAGGAACGATGACCAGGAGTAGGTTCGAAATGCCGGTGTGCCATCGTCAGTATCCTTAAGTAATCCTGCATGCCGTGGGATCCGAGGGCCCCCATTTGCGATCTTTCCTTTCTACGGTATCAACGGCGTGGTACCGTCACTGCTGGGCAAGTCATTCACTGACCAGTAGTCCTTGAGGACTTATTCGGTCAATACAATCAGGTTGAGGATTTCAGGCTCAGGCATGCCACTCGCTCTCATGGAAAACGAAAATTAGTCTGGAATTATGATGTTCAGTCTTCTTTCATTTACATAACTACCAGCAAAAGAAGACTTACATTAGCTAAGTAGGTACACAGCGGAATTGCGCGTGTATATCCGTATCGCTTGTAGGCAAAACTCCAAATCCATTGCGAGACCGAGCCGTCGGATCCGGTTCGGGAATCAGACCAACTGAATTGAATGTAGTTTGGGGGGAACTAATAAATGTAGCGAATCACACGAGCCCCTATACGGGTACGCAGTTGGCGACTTGTCTGAGCTCTGAAGCCCCGCAGACAGAAACTCTCCCTCTCAACATCCGCCGTCCTCTGAATCAGACAGCATGGTAGTTTGATCCTTGGTAGGCAATCCGCCGAGGACTACTTTGCAGCCAGGAGATCGTTCCAAATGTCTCTTGATATAGCACGCCTTTGATAGTTGTCTTCGACAAACACGGCAACGTCGCCTTGGATCAGGTACCTTGTTCTTCCTGGCCCACCTTTTGTGGTAACGCCAACTGTGCTCGTCTCGTTCCTTTGTAGATGCAAATGTCTTGCAGCACTTTTCGCTACGACATTTGACCCGTTTTTCATGTCGCCTCTCGTGTCGCCTATTGGTAGGTTAGAAATTGTGTAAGTTTGGCAAGGGTTGAAGTAGTCGGACGCACCTGAATTTGTCACCCTTCTCATACCACTTCTGGTGCTTAAGGCAAAATACATATCCTGGCTGTGATACTAAGTAGTTTGGTTTTAGCCATGTCCAAAGCCGGCGAGAGGGGTGAAGTACCATGAACGATAAACGTCGGCCTTCCATGCTCCTCGGAGGTACCTGAACAGAAGCCAGCCGGCTCGTGATGAGGCGAGCGTAGGCCAGCAACATGTGGAAAATCCGGCAACTAAGTCGTCGGAGTAGGATCATCGAGAGCACTCCGGATGTCTTCTTCAAGATTGAAGAGATTGTATGGTTGTACGGTAGGACCAGGAGTGTACATCATGGGCTGTGATTGAGTGTCATAGGGATACTCGTTGTTTATCACCGGAACGTCGGTCGTATGTCCAGCACAGTGTATGTGAACTTCATCCTCATTGTATATCGGATACTCCGTAGGTTGAACCAAATGGTCGGTCTCGCGGTAGCAGGGTAATTCAGCGTCGATATCTTGAAGGGTTGGGTCAAGGAAAAGGACCGAAAACTGATCTGTTTCAGTCAACAGATCGACTGGAGTCACCGGATCTGACGGTATCGACGTAAACCCTTCACTGCCTGGAAGCTCAGTGAGCACCATGCTAGGGCTATCCAGATCCTCATATTGCTCAGGAGGTATCGAAAAGTTCATGATACCAGTTGATCAAATGTGCCGCAACCACGTTAGCGAACGAAAATTACGTCTACTCCGGCAGCGGTTAGAGCAGGAAGGATGATATTTCAATGTGTCAGAAATATTGGCGACGATCCATGGTCAGGATATATACATTCATATCATGCGGCCGCAAGGGAAGTCGCAAATGCTGTGGGGTTTGCATCGGGCCGGTATGCTCGGCACCGGATTCCCCAACACATCAATAGCCCCTGATGTCACGAGACTTAAGCCTATCACCACTTCGGACCTTATCTAGATCAGTCTGACTTTCGAGCTTCGCGGAGAGGCTTACCAATGAAGTGAAGAAGCGCAAAGGCCTGTTTCTGGCCGGCGCGAAAGCTTTGGAAGTCTAACCTTAAATTCGTTGGGACGAGCTCATACTTCTCGGAATGGTGGGATGGCCTCCTGCTGCTGATACACGAAGTACCTAAGGCATACCAGAACGATCGCATTAACATCTTTGGTCACCTCGTCCCGTGATTTACGGCCATTGCTTGTCGCAACATTTTTCCGCTTTTCATGAGGTTGCGAATATAATGTAGCTACCTTAGTGCCAACATCAGAGTCGCGCCGAAGGAGGTTGGTGCTTTCGACTTGCAGTTGCTTACCACGGTCCTTTCGCAACATTTGCCGCATCACTATGATGTCCGCTGCAGCCGAACAACGTTTGTACAATGCGTTTCTTGATGCTGTGTATAGATGTTCATTTCACCGACGCTAATTGCTGCTACAGCTGAACTTATCTCGATGAAGTCTCGAGTCATCAACAAGTTCTATGAGCCCTTAGTCCTCCTCAAAGCATTGAACGATGAAATGACAAACCTGGCCGAGTTTGTCGATCCAGAAGATCTCAACTATCGCGGAGACGTTAAGAAAATCTTCCAGGCATTTGTATACAAGCTAGCCCATGTTTGCGACAGTATCCCGGGCAACGGGGGCGGCACTGTAACCTCAATCATGTTGCTTCGCGGTTCTGGGAGCGCAAAGGTTGAGTATCACCTTGCATCAAATCAGCGAAGTCACAATGATCTTGAAAATATTAGAGCTTACATTCGACATCTACTCGAGCGAGTTGACAGGGCATCAACGTCAGGAAACGTCTCGGAGCTGCGCAAGGACTTGCTCAACGCAGTGCTCTGGTTCAACAGACCTAGAATCAACTCCTATATGAGTAGACTCGAAACAGAAATCCAGCTTTGCATCGACAATAACCGAGATGGTAGGTCGAAATGCGGAACAATGGTCAGCCAGCATTCAGGTGCAACTAACTTATGGTATTTCGATAGAGAACTCAACTGTCCAAGCCCTGAGGAGGACTCTAGACCTACTTGGATTTCACCATGCCAGAATGGCTACCCAGTCCCAGTGTTAGCAATGTCCCATCCAATTGCATTCAAGGGTGTGTATTCAGGAGTGGTTGACCTAATAGGAGAATGCCACAGACCTGCACAGATGTAATATCCTTCTCCACAATCTGATAAGCTTGAAAGCGTCGGAGGTTTGGGGACACATCGACCAACGAGCCACAGGAATTCGTCTGAATGGAGTAACAAGCAATTCCTCTGCTTGTTGGCCCGAGACGCGACACATGGTTAACCGCCTTCTGTCATATTGCAAGGATATTGAGTTCTTCATTCTTGCAAAGGACAATTGGCCTGAGATATTCCGTAACTTCGAAATCTTGGCCTGTCCATCAAGTCAGCCGAACAAGTGTCCAGGGCGGAACAAGAGTATGACCGCCGAAAGCATCGTTGGTCGCATGACCCGCAAAGAACACCTCATCGAAAGGTTTAGAGAATGTGTTCATGACCTGCAAATCATGCATCTGGACCAAAGGATTAAGACAGAATACCAGAAAGACAACTTTCGCCCCATTGTTCACTCAGAGATCTTGCTTCTCAATCACCTCGAGAAAACAGCTGGGAGTGTTTCGCCCACCAGATTCTTCAAGGATTGGATGTATATTGGTAGTAGCAAGCCCATCTGCAGGCTTTGCGAGTACTATTTCGAGGAGCACCGGTCCGGCGTCGAGCACCGGAGCAGTCATAAGAACCTTTACATCAGCTGGCGCCTGCCTGATGTCCTCCGTTCCGAAGGCGATGGAGGAGAAGAAAGGCGACAAGTTATGTTCGACAGATTGCTTCAGAGAATTCGAAAAGATGCTTTCGATCTAGTGGAGAAAAAGGTGAGGCCTACATTGAGAAATCACGATTCCATCACCTCATCCGTCAGCATGACTCTGCAAGGGAATTGGAGCGAGCCGTCCGACATATCGGAGGTCTTGTCTTCAATGGGAAGCCTGAGATTGAATATCGACGAACATTCTGAGGAATAGGTAATGCAGAGAGTCAGGGGATCTAATTGGAATGTCAAGGCATCTTCACGAAATTCAGGTTCAATATCAGGATGCTTGTCGCCAATATTTGACGCATGAAGACAAGATCCCACCGGCGAGCTGCTTGCCTATAGTAGGACTCGCATTCTTATCCGCTAACTGTCCTAGTTAATTATTAGCGCAGTAATATGGCCGAGCTCAGTCATGTGATGTGAGGCACCCGTAAGCGCCGGGGCGCTTTGTTTGTGGAATCCCTCAGGTTCATCTTATGGTCATAGACCCCGCACCTGTTGGTGGCGTGAGGAAGAGGCGCGATGTTTGCGTTCCACAACATGCGACCTGAACACCTTCCCGTTGGCCAAACCAGCAGTCTTCATGCCCACAATGCCTTCCAAAATGTTGAGAGTATTTGAGTGGATCTTTAGTCATCCTACAACGGCGGTCATAGTACTTTTGATACCCGTACTGTGCCTCCTTTGCCTACGTCGGTCAAGTGAAGATGAGCCGCCATCACTCCCCGAGATCATACCATTCATCAGCAATACCTACCAGTACATGACAGATAGCAAGACGCTCATGAATCGTGCAAGGTATTTCAATAAGAAACGTTCCAATGCTCATAGGGTTGAAGCGCAGCTGACTCTGATCTTGCAAGTCGTGCCATGAAATATAGCAACATCGTCAAATTCTACTTGGGCCCCATGCGCGTTTATTTCGTACAAGGAGGAGAAAGCGTTCAAGCAATGTTCCGCTCATCTACTAGCATCAGCTCGAACAAGTTCATCCTGCTCGTCATGCGAAATCTGCAAGGTTCAGCTGAGAAAGATGTCGCCAAGTTTGCAAACGACCAATCAGGGCGACAAAGAATACCCGCGCCAGGCTACGAGAATACACCGCAAGAAGAGCGATTCTGGTACGCTCTGCACCATATTACCGCCGAAAACCTATCACGCGCGGAGCCCACTTCTCATTTAGCAGAGAGTTATACGAAATTCTTCAATGAAGCTTTGGAAAAGCAGCCTCTAGGCCAATGGGCGACTGTTTGTCTTCTGGGTTTCTTGAGGAAAGAAATGTGTTCAAGCGCCATCAAATCGTTTTGTGGTACCAAGCTATTAGAGATGGTCCCGGACTATGTTGAACAGTTTTGGCGATTCGATAGCATCGCTTTCCAGGTTGTGTACGGCCTACCGAAGTGGATCAACAGCAAACCGGTGAGTGAACGCGATAAACTGAACGGCATGACGCAAAAGTACCTGAAAGAAGCCTTGGAAAATTTTGATTGGGATGGTCCTGGGGCGAAATCTGCCTGGGAGCCCACATTCGGGTCAAGCTACGTTCGCAAGATCATCAAATGGCTTCAGGATACAGACATGGCTCCGGAGACCAAAGCTGGATTCTACATGATTGCAATTTTTGGGTAAGTGTAACAACGTATTGATCTTGGATTAATTTTGACGCTCATCGGTTAGTATAAACGCAAACACCATACCGATTACCACATGGGCGATGATTGAGCTCCTGCGAGATCGCGAACTGTTGCAGGCGGTTCGCAGCGAAGCTCTCCAGACCCTAAACGTGGACCCCGTCACCGGGAAGCGATCCTTCGACGTGTCCAAGCTTGTCTCCATGCCGCTGATGCAGTCTGTGTACACAGAGTGCATGCGTCTTCACGTCTCCATTGCGCTCTCCAGAGAAGTCGTCGAGACTACCACGCTCCACGGTTTTCGCTTGAGAAAGGGTTCAATGATACAAGCTCCGACGCATCTTGTGCACTTGGACGAGAACATATGGAACCATGGAGGGCATCCTGCTGCGGAGTTCTGGGCAGATAGACATGTCAAGCATGTCAAAAAGGTGGAAGAAAATACTGGTCGACTGACCACTGAAAGGCAGTTCGTCTTGGCCGGAAAGTCCAATGAATTCATCCCCTTTGGTAAGTGAACTCCTTCAATATTTCTATCAATGACTCAGGACGTCTTGGAACACCTTGAACAATAGACCAACTGATATAATGGCTCTCACAGGTGGTGGACCTTCGATGTGTCCAGGGCGGTTCTTTGCCAAACAAGAAATTCTCCTTACAATTGCCATCCTTGTCACAAAATTTGACATGGAGTTTGTTGAGTGGACAAACTTGGACGGATCAAAATCTGATCGATCCCCAATGGATGATGAGCGGTACTTTGGTACAGCTGCTGTTCCGCCGGATCGCGATGTCAAGGTACGATGGAAGAAACTCTGGTAATTCTTGTAGATTTACGTGTCGATATGATATGGTACATGATGTAATATACGCCAGGGCATGTCGATGGTCCTTGATATTTCAAGCATGACGTAGGTGTCCACAACTTCGACTGACTGCAGTATTATCGTATACTCTCTGGTTGATTTGTGCCTTATATACTTCTACTAATCAAATACCATAAACAAGAAGGAACTCCTACGAACATAGCCCATGACTAGGCAGTCCTTGTAGGAAATGAGATAAAGACTACTTCTCAGGCGTCACTCGGAAGGATAGATGGGTCCGCATTCTCGACCAACATCTGCACATATTCGTCAAACCAAGCACCAGCTCTGGGCGCACCCTCAAGCCCGCAACGTCCATCACTCTCTCCTCCGGGCTTAACCCACACAATGGAGTCGATGTGGGTGTTATTCACCGGCGTGCCGGGCTGCATACCGAAGCCGGCGGGGTGGACGTTGCACCATTCACCCCACTCAGCTCTGCTGTTGGAAACACGGCCTTGATCAATGATGAACCGTGATGGCAAGCCTTCGGCTTCAAGATGGGGAGAAAGGGATAACGCGTAGTTGTTCTCGTCATACGAGTTGCTCCATTCTGTGTAGTTTGCGCGAGGATCGGCGTGGAAGGGATTATAGTTTGAGACGTTGGTCGAGAAACCTCGGATCTTGGTGTTGTTGCCAGATTTCTGGACGACCTTGGCAAAAAGTTTTGCGGCTGTGTTCATTGTCAGTTTATATCCTTACATGTGGCTTGGATGTTTTGACAGATACTTACAAGGCGCCAGGTTATCGTCCCAGCCTAACCAACCACCATGGGCAGCATCGATGTAGAGATTGACATGATCATACTGCAAGCTTGAAATGGCATACGCAATACCTTCCTCATATACCGGTTGCGCCTTGGCACAGAACTCGACTCCCAAGTTCGTCACAAGGTTCGCCAGGGAATCTGGCTCCAGAACAACCGCAAAGGTCAAGTCGCTGGCAGCAGCCAGCTTCTCTGCGTACGGTTTGATGAAAGTCGCCTTGTACAACTCAAGCCCATTGTTCTCGCTGCTAAATTCGCCGGCACTCTCTCCTGCACTGCAGTCTCTGTCGGGGAGGTCGTAGAGCACTAGACCAACAATCTGCTGCTCGCCCGTTTTGGACTGGACGGCACGGGCTCGTTCAATAGCCGTGTCGATATTGGCAAGACCCGCAACGTCCGCAATCCAGACAAATGTACCAATGTCCTGGATGGTTCTGACCTTGCCTGCGTTTACTGTGTCTCCCTTTGCCACGAATGCATCATGAGTCTGTTCAAGCTTATCGGCCCAGTCTGGATTGGCGTAGAGCTTCTTCCCGTCGAATGGGTTTGTTGTGTCGTTGCCGGTGCCTCCACGGCGAAAGTGATGCCCTCTAGTACCAAAGCGTGGTGATGCTGATACTGCTCCAAGAGTGGAAAGAAGAGTGAGAAGTGAAGCGAAATGCATTTTGACGATTGACCAAACTGGATGGCGAAACTCCAGCTATGGCAGCTACTCGGACAGCAGGTTTGCTTTTGAGGATATCAACCAATTCGCAACATTTTTTCCGTATAGAAAAGTTGCTGCTTCTTATAGCCCGAGACTTGACACATTGATCTCCTTTGCTATGGCGGCATCTCTTCCATCAATCCCGGAGCAAACATTGCCATGTCTAAAACGGGATCAAGGACGCCTCGTCACAATGCGACGGTTTTGCGGCACCAAAGGACCGTAAATACAGTCCTCCATCCGAGAAGCCCATTTGAGAGAGGATCGACGCACAATCCAGGGCAAAGCACCAGATTTGGTGCAACATGCGGTGGTTAGATGTGCGAGATAGATTGCTGTACCAAACAATCGTTTAATTCCGGCTGCCGTGCCTGGCAGGCGGCTAAGATCTGATTAGTTGGAAGATAGCTATATGCTCGAATTGCCGAGCAAGGCCAAGATCCCTGATTGGATCCGACAGCTTCCCTTCCGAAATCCCAATTCGGAGCCACGTGCCGGGCCGCTCTCCTCTGGACAACTGGCCTCTGGACAACTGGCCTCATGAAAATCGCATTGTGGACCTGGAATGGAACGGTAAAGACGTCGAGTGTTTCAGAAACATTACTTACTGACGATGGGGGTGGTGCACCTGGTCTTTAATACTCCTTGGTTCGGGTTATCGGGTAATCGTACCGTCAACCCATGGGGCATAAGGACGATCACACATGGGGCGTACTAGAGTCCAGCTGGCCTACCGACATAGAGCTTCTTTAATGTTGTGATTGGTTTCGAATAATTTCTAATCGCTTTAATCGAATGAAATCTTACGGAGCGGTATGCTATCCAACCATGAAGGGCTGACTTACACTACCAGCCAGTAGATGCTATGCGTGTGGCGACGAATCATACCGCCGGGCTATTTATTGCCGTTGTATAGAGAACCTCGAACCCTCTCGTTGTATTTTGCTTCAATTCTACGAAGGTACTCTGCATCTTGCGACTTCCAAGTCTTCAAATCGAACTTCCATCTTGTAAACTACACCATGAGCCCCCCCTCCCCCCGCCACTCGTACGATTATTGCACGAACTTGCTGATTTTGTTTCATTCTTCATATCACACGAAAGATAGCACGAAGGTCGAGGCAACCTTGAAATCTCGAGCCTACTTCGCCTAGGGGCATGGATCGCGCGTAATAAGATCTCGTCGCTCTTGACGCCCCTGTCTTTGAAGGAGACTGGAGCTTCGATCCTATACATCTTTGTCATTTAGTGGAGAAATCATTGATACGTGAGAATAACTGCAGCATTCGCCAGTGTTAGAACTATGTCTTACTCCTGAAAGGACAGCAAACGTCCAGATCATCACCATAGTGTCGAGAGCAAAATGCGCAACACCCAGTTCATCTAAAATCGTCAGTAGAATGATTTTAGGGTACCCAGGGGCTTTGTCATCCTCTATGCCACACTCATCGATTTATGCCAATGGCTCTGAAGTGCCAAGTGATGTCGAAGTACTGCCAGAAAGCGTTCAAGCCATTCTTTTCAACGGCGCCGACCAATGCATTCTTGCCAGGTTGATTGTCACACGAGCTAGAAGACCATCCTTGCAGATGTCAGCATCTTAGCGGGCATCCTACCTTCCAAATCGACGATTTCTATGCTCCAAACAGCCAACCGTCTGACCGCCAGCTTGGCGCGGATATGCCATGAAACATAGAACGAGTGTCGGCAGCGTATCGCCGTTCAGGGAATGATTTGGCAGTCGAAAAAGGTTCCACCACTGTTATGTTTACTTTTTCCTTTACGCAAGAAACAAGTTGCTTACGCCCTCGCGAAACCTAATGGCTCTAGCGCTGATATGATATGCCGAACACGGTCAGCATTTCGTATTACGCGAAGGATCCAAGGTGGCAGGGTAGCAGGGTCTCAGTAAGCTTTCCTCCGCCTCCGTCGGCGAAATTTGCTCCCTGATTGTACGTCACCGCTAAGGTTTGCGACAACGAGAGGACTAAAGGGCCCCAAAAGCACGTGGGGAACGCGGAGATGCCGTTCTCGTCATCCGTAGTCCGTTCGGACTATATGACAAAGTGCGACGTTCATCGTTCAGATGGTGTCGTACAGAGTAGAAAGATCCGATTCTTCCGCAAGTCGAACTTCAAGGGACGTTTATCGACCTCGTCGATCTCCATCTGGCCTCATAAGTCTGTGCTCCTCGGAATATCGAAAACACTATGTGGCTATTATGGGCACCGGTCGTTCTCGCGGCTGTGATAGTCGCATTTGATCGACTGCGCAAGAAGATTAAGCCGAATTATGGGCTTCCACTCGTCGGGTCTCCTGATGAACAGAATCTGTCCTCCGCTATCATCGACGGCTATCAAAAGGTAATAAGGCCACAGGTCCCGTTCTCTTTAGCGAATGGTCAATTAATCAAGACTCAAATGGCAGTATCCAGACACGGCTTTCGTGGTTCCAAGTGACCCCCCACGGGTCATGCTTCCAATGAACCTGTACCAGGAGGTCATCCAAGCACCAGACACGGAGATGTCCTTTGCGGCTGAGATCTATGACATCTTTCTCGGCCGTTACACTCACGTCGGAGAAAGTCGAGGAGAAGTAATCGAGGCTGTACGGGTCGACTTGACCAGGAATATGTCCGGTGTCCTCCGACCAATACAGGAGGAAGCCCAGTTCGGCTTGAACCAGCTAATTGGGGATTCGGCAGAGTGGAAAACGTTCAATTCGTACCACATGGTTCTCCGCATGATTGGCTTGATGAGTGGCCGAGTCTTCGTTGGCCTGCCTTTGAGTCGCGAGGAGGATTGGATCCGGGCTTCGATCACCTTCGCTACGGACGTGGGGAAAAGTCGCATGGCTGCCCTCCAATGGAACCCCTGGATCAGGCCTTTTGTTCTTCCGTTTCTTCCTGAAGTGCGGCATACGCGCCGTGCGCTCCAAAAAGCAAACGAGCACATGCGACCTCTGGTGAAGGAAGTTCTTCGAAATGGGAACTTGCCTGACGAAAAGCCGGCGAAACCAGGCGCTCCTGGAGCTTTTGTATCATGGATGATGAAGTATCTGAGCGCTAAAGAGAAGACTCCTGAGACGATGGGGACTAATCAGATGTTGCTTTCATTCGCTGCCATTCACACAACTTCCGGAACGACTACGTTGGTAGGAAAGTCGATGGATGGTTCAAAGCTCGAGCTAACGTCTCCTAGGCTCTGCACGACTTGCTTGGCCGCCCCGAATACATCGAGCCTCTCCGTGAGGAGATTGCGGGAGTCATCAAGGAAGATGGTGTAGAAAGTGACGAAAACGGACAAGTGTTTCTATCAAAGTCTTCTGTGGGCAAACTGAAGAAGCTTGATAGCTTCATCAAAGAAAGTCAGCGCACAAGTCCATTGAGCCTTGGTAAGTCACTATCCTTGTAATAAACTCAAATTCAAAACTCACCTGGAGAAAAAAGCCGGGACATCTCGAAGGCTTCGCAAAGATCAAACCTTTTCAAATGGCATGAAATTGCCTGCTGGAGCAGCCATTTCCTTTCCCTTGTGGGCCGTGTAGTAAGTCTCATTGAAGCCTCGAGGCATGCGAGCACATTCTTAACGTTGGACTGAGGCTCACACACTCTCAGTAACTCTACCACAACGAAGACCTTCAGCCCAGAGTACAACGCCGAAACCGGCAACGCGTCACCTAGCGAGTTTGATGGTTTCCGTTTCGCTCGTCTTCGAGACCAGCCAGGTCGTGAGATGAAGCACCAAGCTGCGACCACAGGGCCAGATGCGTTCAACTTTGGGCACGGCCCGCATGCATGTCCGGGGCGCTTCTTCGCTGTTTATGTGATCAAGTGCATATTCATCGAGTTGTTAATGAACTATGATATCCATCTGAAGGGCAGTGCTGGTCTTGAGACTACGGAAAGGCCACAGAATCAGATCAAGCAAATGATCGTACAGCCAAACTTTGGGGCTGAGGTCGAGGTTCGAAGGCGGATGAAGGTTTGAGATCCGGAATTGGCTACCTGTGAACACAAAGGGGGGGCTGAGGTGCTTTAAGTAAGACTCATTTTCTAGGCGAGACGAGGATTTTCAACCCTATTTAATGACAGCAGAGCAAAATGCAAGATTCTAAAGTTGCAATTAAAGAGGTACATAGATGTGAATGTTCGACTATCTAATTCAACGACAAATGGGCAAAAATGGGCAAAAAGGTGGTGTCAATCGCTGACGGGAATTGAGCCCGACGTGGCTGGTATATGTTAGTTGCTGCATTGATGTTGACGATCGCTGAATGAAACTTACGGGTCGAACCCACAACCTTGAGATTAAGAGTCTCACGCTCTACCGATTGAGCTAGCCGGGCAGTTATATACAACTGCTGGTTGTTGAAGTCACGCCTTCGTCGGTGGGATCATGTAGACGGGGCGCGATACCCTCGAGACCCGAGGCCCAAAGGCACCAAAATTTTCGAACTTAGGTGAGGCCGAAGTGGACCGGTGAGCCGGGCCAAACCATGTTTATGTAAAACCCTTGGCGGCGGTCCACCGGCTGTGTAATCGACAAGGACCCATCATGAAAAAGGAACTGTCAAGTTCGGATGAACAGCCGGTGAATCGTCCCCAACAGACACTTCGGACGGCGGATGTGCGAGAGAAAGGGAACAGAGATCACTTTGCTTGGATTATATTTAGATTGCGTGACCTCTATCTGCAAAGAGATGTGTCTCCTGACATCTGGCCTCAGAAGCCACGAAAGTACCGAGCCGGGGTCGGCCCCGCGCAAAGTGTGCCTCCTTTTCACAGGCTCACAGCACACGGAGCGTCACACTCCGTCTTCAAATTTATGAAAGCCAAGCCCCCTTCCGCCATCCTGGTTCGATATGATGAGGCCCCGGCAACTATGCTGCTCAATCAAGAGAAACGGGATGGGTTGTGGAGACGCAAAGTTAACCTCCGTCACCCCTGGAATCTTAACGATCGCCATACCCTTCCCCCATGAACCCCCTACAATAGAGGGTGGATTGACACGATGAGGGAGGATAATTTGGAGATGGAAGGAGAGCCACCCGACTGTCGTTTATAATAAGCATAGATATCCCACCGGCAAAGCCATACCTCTAGTTCTTCGAGACGACTCCCTTTCGACCGATCTTTCCAATTCCTTTTTCTTTCTTAGGTTGTAACACCCCCGCGTTGATCTTCCGTGAAATCATGGCGAGATCTACTGCGCTTTCGCTCCGTGCCGTCCTCGCGTTTGCCGCTGGCGCGTATTCGCAGAACTGCATCGGCAGCACCGGAGCCAAGGTCTACGAGGCCGAAAATGGAGTTCTCAACGGTACTACCGTCGCGACTGAGCAAGCTGGCTTCACAGGTATGACACGTTTGACTGTCAATCCTGCCCGTGTTGCTTGTTAACCTTGCCGTGCTCCACAGGTACTGGCTACGTAACCGGCTTCGAAGATGCCACTGACAAGGTTACTATCAACCTTGACTGCCAGGGTGAAGGTCAGAAGCTGTTCGACCTCAACATTAGATACGCCGGCATATACGGCGAGAAGCGCACGAATGTCATCCTCAACGGCGGTGCCGCCAGTGAGGTTCTCCTGGCCGCGACCGAAACCTGGGCCAACGTCTCTGCTGGCCAGGTGCTGCTCAACGAAGGCAACAACACTCTCGACATCGTCACGCACTGGGGATGGTACCTTATCGACTCCATCACTCTCACACCCACCGAGGCCCGCGGACCTCACAATGTCAACACGGCTCTCGTCAACGCAAAGGCCAACGCCGATGCCAACGCTCTGTACACCTACCTTCGCTCTATCTACGGCAAGAACATCCTCTCTGGTCAGCAGGAACTCAACTACGCAAACTGGGTTAACGAAACCATCGGCAAGTCACCCGCCCTCGTCAGCGTCGACCTGATGGACTACTCGCCCAGCCGCGTTGAGCGCGGAACCGTCGGCACAGCGGTCGAGGAGGCCATCACCCACCACGAGCGCGGCGGTATCGTGTCCGTGCTCTGGCACTGGAACGCGCCCACGGGTCTTTACGACACAGAGGAGAACAAGTGGTGGAGCGGATTCTACACTCGCGCCACCGACTTTGATGTCTCGACTGCCCTCGCTGATACCACCAACGCCAACTACACCCTCATCATCCGCGACATTGACGCCATTGCTGTTCAGCTTAAGAAGCTTCAGGATGCCGGTGTTCCCGTTCTCTGGCGCCCGCTTCACGAGGCTGAGGGTGCGTGGTTCTGGTGGGGAGCCAAGGGCCCTGAGGCGTGCAAGAAGCTTTGGGCTCTGGTGTACGACCGTCTTACCAACCACCACGAGCTGAACAACCTTGTCTGGATCTGGAACTCGGTTGCTGCGGACTGGTATCCCGGTGACGATACCGTAGACGTTCTTAGTGCTGATGTCTACGCTCAAGGCCACGGAGTAAGCTCTTCTTCACTCCGTTTCACTATGCAGAACCCGTCGCTAACTTGACCACAGCCCATGACAACTCAATACAATGACCTCATCACGCTTGGCCAGGACAAGAAGCTCATTGCGGCCACGGAGGTCGGCAGCGCTCCCTTCCCCGATCTTCTCCAGGCGTACGAGGCCCACTGGCTGTACTTCTGCGTCTGGAGCGATGGCTTCATCAACAACACCGAATGGAACAGTGTCGATGACTTGAAGAAGGTATGTAGCATAATGAACCCCTGTCTGAGGCGTGCTACACATGTGGAACTAACGCTTGATAGATCTACGAGAGCGAGTATGTCCTCACTCTTGACGAGATCCAGGGATGGAGAGGGTGAGAATTGGGGATTTGAAAAAGCATACATTCTTCTGCTACCTTCTCTGTAAATAATTTTGACAAATCTGTGTATAAAAATCAAAGACTACTGAGTCTCGTCTTCGAATTCACGATTTTGGTATCTATGATGTCTCGACGGAGCTCGCCAGCAATGTTTTCAGACGCTTGGAAATAGATTTCACGAAAATAGAATCGCTCATTTGTGACCGGTGTATTTACTTCTGGCGAATGCATCAGCAAGACTGCCTGGTTGGTTGGGGTTGGGTTCTTATATGTACCTTTGCCCGATTCCTGTTCAATACTTTTTTAGGTGTAATATGTGCATGGCTGAACCAGACAGAAACCTGAAGAAAAAAGAAGAAGAAAAGTTGCTGGGATTAATCAATTCCCTACCCGGATGAGTGGAACTGGGTCTGAGCAACGTGATCCAAGTTCCTCATCGAAACCATCGCTGCTCAATTTGCCGGCAGAAATCGTGGACCAGGTTATTGCTGAATTTGGCAATCCCGAAGTTGGGCCAAGCTCGCACAAAAGGCTGGTACCAAAAGTTAGGTCGTCGATATCCATCCTCAGCCAAGACTATCAAGAGTTCGCGCCTGACATGTCGCTTCTTGAACGCAAGGGTCTCGTCTCTGCTTGCGCCTGTCATCGTGGTGGAAGATACGAGGGGTTCCATTCATCGACTGTCCAAGATTGCCGAAACATCCCCTAATACCCAGGAAAGGGATCACACGCATCCATGGTCTTTGTCTTCCACTCACACATGTTGGTAGCTGATATAGAACTATACTTCACCGCTTGCTGGAAAGGACCTGACGGAGGTCATGAGTGATGCCAGTGACTTCAATTGACCATTCCGTGCGGAGTGAACGGATGCATGGATCAGCGCCGTTGCGAGCTGCTTCAGATTTCACGGCGCTCGAACCCCCCAGCTTTGCCGAAGATATGCTCTCTCGGATGTTAAGAAGACGCGTCCGTCACGAAAAGAGCGCGTTTGAATACCCCTGGCTGAATGGCTATCAGTCTCAATTCTCCACAATGTGACAGAAGAGCAGGGAGTGCCTGACCGTACAAGATCTTGACGGCATCAGCGTGTTCATTCCTGGACGCAACGCTGCAATCGACGAGGAAGGTGGGGACGTAGAGCATAACGAAGGTGACGACGAAGAGGATGACGAGGAGGACGACGAAGAGAGTGACATGGAATATTTCCGTCCCGAAGGGTCTGACGACTTGGAGCTCGACGACAACCCTAGTGGGCATACTCCTAGTGAAGAGCTTAGAGCCACTCAGTTTTGGCGTGACCGTGGGATCCGTGGAAAACCAACCTTCAGAGACATGCAGGCTTATATGAATGAGTGAGACTCTGATTCAGACATCGATGGAACGTTCTATGATAGGGAGGCGGGAGAGTACGAAATGCGATACAACCCGCGCCGGTATAGGGAATAATAGGCGGGAGGAAGTATCGAGAGGACTGTCTACGTGTGATAATTTGATATCATGCTCGGGTTGGATTTGAAAGTTCGCAGCCAGGATTGGATTATGTCCAACCTGAAATGTAAAGCAGCTTTGTCATCGCCCCCTCATCTTGATGAATTTGATCTCGTCCTTGTCGACTGCTCTTCGCGAGGATTGCGTGAGTAATTCGGAGTTTGTTTTCTGAATGTGCGCATGGGTGTGAGTATCAGACAAGCATCAACACAGCGATTGATTGTCCTTTCTTCTCAAATCAAGTAAACCACCTTTCGTTTTAGGATTTGGCATGTTCCGACATCTGAAGGTCACCATCAAGAGTCTCCGTGAAGATTTCGCTCACAAAGTGTTGAGGGGGATTTCACGTGGCGTCACGGGCCAGAACGCGACACGCCCTACCCAAACTCAGATTACTATTCCTAGTTCACAACTCCGGAGACATCCAGCATCTCGAACAATTGCCCTCAAGTGCAATAACCTCGGCCCTCGAAACTGAGTCGTGCTAAGACGCTCTGTTGAGACTTTCCAAAGGCAGGGAGTAGGTTTCTGCAGGCAGCGAGCGTAGTATACCCAAGAATAGCGCCATTCACGTTTGATATGCAGAATGTTTCCGCAGCCATCAATCAAACAGAGGTAGGAGAGCCAAACACCAATCCAAGCTAAGGACTTTCTACACTATACCGGCGGTTGATTAAAGTTGACCCGACCTTCAAGAAGATTATCAACCACCTCCCGGAACTCAGCCTGGAGGACTAGAAAGCACGGAAGAGAGCAAAACCAGACGAACTCAGCCCCTACTCCGATTTTGTTGAACATGTATTCACCATTCGAGCATATGTTCGGAACATTCTCAATCCAATAAACAGCAGGCTCCTGGACCAAGTATGTTCCCATGTCAACAGCGTGTCGGCGCAGGAGAGCGACTCCACCTGGTCGCAACCACGCATGAGGCGCAAGGTAGACATCGAAGCCCTCAAGTCTCTACGCCTGACCTGCAGACGTTTGTGTGAAACAGCATCACCTTATTTAGTTCCCACCGTCACTGTACACGTCACACGAATGTCTATCTATCGACTGAATGCAATTTCTCGACATGCGAGTATCGGACGACGCGTGCGCTGCATCCGTATCGCGCTGGGCTCAAGAGAACGAACCCTCTCCGATGGCGCCCAGCGGACTGAATTACCAACCAAAATTAGATCTAGGAAAGGCTGTGTGAAAGGAAAACCTTTGGATGAAGCCAAAGAGTGACGGAAATAAATGATTCCAGCCTCCCGAACCTCAGCAACTCGTGTCGCTATGTCAGAGTCAATTGAACGCGCCTCGTTCCTTTGACCGAAGATGCAACCCCGCACTTTTGGCTTGCCCCTCCACCCCACCAGTTTTTACCCCTCCATGCTTGAATGGTGTGAATCGTAAAAGAGACCACATTGAAGATTCTCACCAATCCAGGCTTGCATACGTCGGAACAGTTGCTTGCTCAACATGGCAGACAAATCGACTCCTCACGTAGTTTTATCTGAGCCTCTGGTAAGGCGGAGGAAGTTTAATTGACATCCTGGATCACCAAATACGGCTAACGATCCATCCTGCAGGAGATTGGAGATGCCAAATGGATGACATTGGTCAAGTCGGTATCCCTGAAACGAGCATGTTGGATGGAGCTACAGAGCCCAATGGATCTAACCGGTCGTCTAGGATTAACTACAGAGACGTCGATGGTAAGGAACGCGTCTGGGAGGGAGTAGAGAGAAAGACGCGCGCGGCAGGCAGCTCCGTCGACGCGGTCCACATCATTGCCGTGATAAAGAAAGACACTGGCCTAGAACTTCTTCTTCAGCGGCAATTTCGCCCAGCTGTTGGCAAAGTCTGCATCGAGCTTCCCGCGGGGTTGATCGACAAAAATGAAACAGTCGAGCAGTGTGCGGTCCGCGAACTCGCTGAAGAGACAGGATACGTCGGTACCGTCAAGCCGAATCCTGGAAATCGTCGCAAGCTTTATGGTGGTAAGTCACCAAGCCAATCTGAGCTGCATTGACGACCTTGAGTGCTAATGTCCTACAAGCTCCTGGCTTCTCCAAGTTTGTCACTCTCAATCGTTGCCAAATCTCATCGTTGGGATACTTACTTCCTTTAGCTCCTGTTCTGTGATGATCCATGTGGATATTGACATGGGGGCAAAGGAAAACCGCAATCCAAAGCCGCGCCTGGAGGAAGGAGAGTTCATAGAGTGTTTCTCACTGCCCTTGGACAGTCTCCATGTCGAATTGGAGAGGCTAGAGATCGATGGTTTTGCCATCGATGGAAGACTTGGATCTTTGGTGGAGGGGCTTCAAATGTCTCAAACGTGGCAGGCTTATGACTGAACGACTAGAGAAAGCACCAAAGATGACCAGTATCTCTGATCTGGTTGAGCATACACTCTTTTAGGTAATTCAACAACCTTTTCCTTTCTTTCTTTCCCTTTTTTTTTCTTTTTTGAAGTTACTGGTAGTCTACCTTGAATCCCTGGGCTCAATGAATATAGCACCAATACTTCGGCGTTCTTCAAATACTTATCGCGTCCAAGTACGCCCATTCGCGGTCACTCGTGTATATTCATCGCTATCTACCCGTAACTATGACTAGCAGGGAGTCTCGCTCTGGCAGCCAATGAATTGTGCAGTACGACTTTGTTCTCGGTGGCTTCGCGTCAATGACTGCGCCGCATGAGCTTGCTGAAACCAGCTTCTGCAGAATTAAGGTCTTCATCACAAGTCGACCGGATACAGCAGTGCATTTCGCACGCCGTCCGATCTTGGGGTCGTATAGGGAATTCATCCTCCATGAGGTGTCTAAAGACATCATCGACCATGATATAGGAGTGTTCCTCGATTACGAACTAAGCAACATAAGAGAGAATTGGAATGCAGAACACGACGCCACACTTGACGCAGACTGGCCGGGTGCTGAAAGACTTCAGACTCTTATACAGAAAGCTACTCCGCTATTCATTTTCGCGGCGACCGCTTGCCGCTTTGTACAAGATTCACTGCTCGGTAGCCCGGAGACCCAATTGATGCGGATCATTGAACACCAAAGTGTCAATGGCGGTACTACGATCAACGACAAGCTAGAGGAAACTTACCTCCCAGTACTTGAAGGCCTATTGATCAAAAGAAGCAAGTCAGAACAAGCCGTCATCCTTGCGAGATTTGGCGAGATTGTTGGCACCACCATCCTGCTCGAGAGGCCGTTGAGCGCTGAAGCCTTAGTGTTGGTATTCCTATCACAGGGATGGTTCGAACCGTGGGTGACGAAGAGGTCAAAATCTATATATATTTAACTTCTGCGTAAGGTGTAAAAAGGAGGTTCTAACCGGAGGTTGGGTAGACCGTAGATCTCGTAAGTATGGTCTGTAAGTGGCCCCTGCGCGGGCCCCTTGCCTCGAGGTCGAATTGGACTTCCAATCCGACACTGACTATCTCTCTCTTTCATCGCCCAACTACGGCGGTTGGAAGTGTAATTCGATCTCGGGCTCCTTC